>NC_037673.1:167829114-168105285 GCF_003255815.1 Theropithecus gelada | reverse complement strand
TTTTTTTTTTTTTTTTTTTTTTGAGACAGAGTCTCGCTCTGTCGCCCGGGCTGGAGTGCAGTGGCCGGATCTCAGCTCACTACAAGCTCCGCCTCCCGGGTTTATGTCATTCTCCTGCCTCAGCCTCCCGAGTAGCTGGGACTACAGGTGCCCGCCACCTCGCCCGGCTAGTTTTTTGTATTTTTTAGTAGAGACGGGGTTTCACCGTGTTAGCCAGGATGGTCTCGATCTCCTGACCTTGTGATCCGCCCGTCTTGGCCTCCCAAAGTGCTGGGATTACAGGCTTGAGCCACCGCGCCCGGCCATCAATGGTACTTTTATCATCCCTAGATTTTGGGGTTGGAGGCAAGAGTATAGGTAGGTTTTTTTTGTTTGTTTGTTTTTGTTTTGTTTTGTTTTTTCATTTTTGAAGTATAAAGTGTATATAGAAAAGTTCAGAAATCTTAAGTATGTACAGCTCAGTGATTTATCTTAAAGTGAACAGTGCTTTATTTTGATAGGTATGGCTAAATTGCTTTCATGGAAGATAGACCCGTTTATGTTCCAAGCGTTGCCATAACCCCTGAATATCTAAAAATGTTTAAGGTGTACTTTAAAAGTATTACTAGAAATAACATACTTGTTCAAAGTTAGACCAATAAATAAAAACTGACAAATAGTAACATGATGAATTAAGATTTTCTATCATTTAAAATCATTGTATAATATTCCATTTAATAAATATATTAATAATTTTAAGAAAAATTCCCTTCTATGTTAAGACTGCTTCCAATTTTGAGACATTTTAAGCCATGTGGAGTTAAGCATCATTGTGATTAAGTCTTTCTATACTTCTATGATTATTTTCTTAGGTAAGACAGTGTGCACATTTAGGTTGCTAACTGGTACTTTGGAGAAGATGGGTCAAATTATACTCTTAAAAGCAGCCCATCAGAGATTCCCTTTTCATATACTCTAGATGACATTGAATATTTTAATTTTGTACTTTGTTAACATTTTGATGGATGAAAATGCAAAAATGATATCTTGTTATGTACACTTAATTGCTAACAGGATGGAATATATGTATACATTTCATATACATGAAAATATTCATTGGCCATTTCTATTGTTGTTATATGAGTTAACCTCTTCGTGTTCTTTTTTCCATTTTTGTATTGATGGCCTTATTTAAAAAATCTGTTTGTAAGAACTCTTTATATATTAAATATATTAACTTATTTATTGCAAATACTTCTCCCAGTTTGACATTTGCCTTTCAGTTTTTTAATAATGGTTTTGGCCATGATGAAAGTTTTGAAAAAACATGTTTACTTTTTGTGTGGCTATACTTGTTCGTTTCTTATAATATTCTTCTAGTGGTTTGTAGCATTATGTTTTTCAATCTTTTATTTTCTCTGTAATTTAGTTTGCTGTATGCTGTGAATTAGGGATGCACATTCTTTCTGAATGACTATCAGTTGTCTGCATACTTTTTTGCAGATCTAGTGTTTTCTCATTGATTTGATATCATATGTGCATGTTTCACTTCCTGTTTCCAATGATGTGCAGTCTCCGAAGCCTTGTTCAAGCTTTTATTCTTCTTCACCTTCCTGTTATTATCATCAGCTATCAATCTTTGTAAGCTCATCATCCACAATGTATCATGCTGTCTTTTATATGTTGTACTAGTTTGAAAGTATCTTAAAGATGATATAGAGTTTGAAAGTTTAGTGCCAAACATTATTCCTGTGCATTGAAATTTCCGTGTCATATTTTCTAAAAACACAGAGGATGACTTGGTGATCTGAGAATTTGAAGCAGCAGAAAAGCAGCAAATAAATTAATATTTTAGAGAAAGTTTTAATGATACCACAATGCCTGTCATATAGTACTAGCACTAAGAAATCACATTCCCTGTGGAAGAGAGCCTGCGCTATGGGAAAATGAAAACTATACCTTGTTTTACTAACAGTTATAATTTATGGTTTCCAAAACAATATATATGATAGATTAAGGTTTCACAGTATAATTTGAGGATAGGGACATGGGTAAATGGAATTCAGAACATGTTAAAAAACGTCTTTTTAATTCTTGAACAAAACTGATGTCATGTACCTGATGCTACAGACATTTATTATGTTGCTTTTAAGAGTGCTTGCTTTGTTTATTTCTGTTGGTTTATATTTAGTGTTCATTCTGTTTATGAAAGTAACAGTTTTTTTGGTTTGATTTTTGTTGTTGTTGTTGTTTTTTAATTAAATAGAAATGGGATCTTCCTATGTTGCCCAGGCTGGTCTCGAACTCCTGGGCTCAAGTGATCTTCCTGCCTCGACCTCCCAAAGTGCTGGGATTATAGGCGTGAGCCACCATGCCTGGCTAGTAACACTTTTTTTTTAATGGCAGAGATTTTAGAGAGAGGACAAGTGTGAAGAAGAAATTAACCAGTCAATCATAATCTCACTTCACTATAGTGTCTGTTCTTTGTTTTCTGTCATTTTGTTTCTATATAGATATCCTCTATCGATTGATCAGTCAATCTATTATCTGTCTATACTTTTTGTTTTTATATAGGTTTATACTCCATACACTGAATTATAACCCAACTTTTTTTTTTTTCTTTTTTTTTTTGAGATGGAGTCTCGCTCTATTGCCCAGGCTGGAGTGCAGTGGTGCGATCTTGGCTCACTGCAACCTCTGCCTCCTGGGTTCAAGCGATTCTCCTGCCTCAGCCTCCCTAGTAGCTGAGATTACAGGCAGGCGCCACCATGCCCAGCAATTTTTTTGTATTTTTAGTAGAGATGGGGTTTCACTATGTTGGCCAGGCTGGTCTTGAACTCCTGACCCCGTGATCTGCCCGCCTTAGCCTCCCAGAGTCCTAGGATTACAGGTGTGAGTCACCATTCCCAACCTACATTTTTATTTTTTTGAGGTGGGGTCTCATTCTGTTGCCCAAGCTAGAGTGCACGGGTGTG
Organism: Theropithecus gelada; assembly: GCF_003255815.1. NCBI lineage: Eukaryota > Metazoa > Chordata > Mammalia > Primates > Cercopithecidae > Theropithecus > Theropithecus gelada. The sequence goes on along the minus strand of NC_037673.1, from coordinate 168,102,331 downwards.
AACATGGCTCACTGCAGCCTTGACCTCTCAGGCCCAAGTAATCCTTTCACCTCAGCCTCCCAAGTCGCTGGGACCACAGACACACACCAGCCACTCCTGGCTAATTTTTAAATTTTTTGTAGAGATGGCATCTCCCTATGTTGCCCAGGCTGGTACATTTTTAATAACTGCAACTTCATTGTCTGGGTATACAATAATTTAATCAGTCTCTTACTAATGAACATTAAGGTCATTAAACTTTAGTATATATTCATGCTTCATACCTTAGATTATCTTATTCATTGAAAAAATTCTGAGTCAAAGGAAGTGGACCTTGTTTTTTTTTTTTTTTTTTTTTTTTTTAAATAATTGAGATGGGGCCTCCCTATGTTGCCCAGGCTGGTCTTGAACTCCTGAACTCAAGTGATCTGCCCGCTTTGGCCTTGCAAAATCCTGAGATTACAGGCGTGGGCCATCATACCTGGCCCTGGACTTTAAGCCTTTTAAACTTCTAGCAAAAACATTATTCTAGTTTTTAATATCATCAGCAATATATGATTATAATAGAAATAAATGCCCAATGTAGAAAACTGGGAAATATAGGAAAACACAAAGAATAGATTAAAAATCACTCTTCACTCTTTTGTTTTTCTTCAAGCAACAAATGACTTATGGTGTTCTTACTATGTGTTAGGCATAGGGCCTGGTAATAGAGGAGTGCACAAAACAGACAAAAAGCCTTGCTGTCTCAGAACCTACATTTTAGTGGTGAAAGAAAGTGAGTAAAATGGCCAGGTGCAGTGGCTCACACCTGTAATCCCAGCACCTTGGGAGGCCAAGGCAGGCGGATCACTTGAGGGCAGGAGTTCAAGACCAACCTGGCCAACATGATGAACCCTGTCTCTACTAAAAATACAAAAATTAGCTGGGCGTGGTGGCAGGCGCCTGCAATCCCATCTACTGGGGTGGCTGAGGCAGTAGAATTGCTTGAACCCGGGAGGTGGAGGTTGTAGTGAGTCGAGATTGTGCCACTGCACTCCAGACTGAGCGACAGAGTGAGACTCTGTATCAAAAAAAAAAGTTAAAAATAAAATAAAATAAAATACACAGTATGTTAGATGGTAATACGTTCTGTGGAGAAAAAGGGGAATAGATCACCCCAAGATTTGGGAAGGGCTTCAGTGTTAAATAGAGCGAAGAGTAAAAGCCATCTGAGCAGAGACTTGAAGGAAATGAGGGAGCAAGCTGTGCAGTTATCTAGAGGAAAATAATCCCAGGTAGAGGGAACAGCAAGTGTACAACAAGCCCGAGAGGTAGGAATGTTTGTGGCATGTTATAATAGCCAGAAGGCTAATGTCTGGCTGGAGTGTGGAATGAGGGAGAAAGTAGGAGATGAAATCAGGAAGGGAAGGAGGAAGGTCATAGAAATTCTCTGGGGCTTCTAGAGTTTTCTAGACTTTGGCTCTTATTCTGCATGAGATGGGAAGTCATTGGAGAATTTTTACCAGAGGGGTCGTTGAACATCTTGACAGGATCGCTGTACCTGCTGTGTAGTCATAGAAGAAAGAGGTGGAAGCAGGGAGACCAACTCTTAAGATTGATCAGCATGTCAGGGTTCTCCAGAGAAACAGAATCAGTAGTAGATAGGTATTTTAGGAAACTGATTCACATGACCATGGGGGTTGGCAAGATTGAATTTTGTGAGATAGGCCATTAGGCTGGAAGCTCAGGCAAGATTTCCCTGTTGCAGTCTGGAGGCAAAATGTATCCTTCTCTGGGAAACCTCAGTCTTTTCTCTTAGGCCTTCAATTGACTGGATGAGCCTTATCTACATTATGGAGGGTAATAGACTCAACGTCTACTGATTGTAAATGTTAATCATACCTAACAATACCCTTACACCAATATCTGCTAATAGATTAGTATTTGACCAAAGAACTGACCGTATAACCTAGTCTAGCCAAGTTGACACATAAAATTAACCATCACAAACAGATTGGGAAGAGGCCACACTTTGGAGTTAGGGATTCAAAATGGAAACAGTTCATGATGAAATGAAAGAAAAGGTGAGTATGAGGTTAGTAAAAATAATATTAATCTTGTCAAGCCGGTATCATTTATAGCATCAATATCTAACAAGAATTTAGTCAGCGGTGATTTGGACTTTGGAGCCTTGGTATGGTTGGAAGATAAAAATGTGATATGTTCCTACTTGCAGTGGTGAAATAGTGAGAGCTTCACAGAGAACCATTAGTATATAGTGCTCCATTTGTGGAAGAACTATAAGTATGTAGGGAACTTAACTACATGCCTAGACATGTTACTAAGCTCTTTCCCGTATATTATCTTTCTTCACTTTATAAATAGGCACTTTATAAACTTTATAAGCTAGGCACTATTCTGTCTGTATTACACACGAGGAAACTGAACTGAGGGAGAGAGAGCTTGTGACCTACACAGGAGTATCTACCTTTTATGTGGTGGAGCCAGGATTCAAACTTAGTCTTTCTAGCCCTGTTATACCTTACTGCATTTTCAAATAGAAACTATTTTCAAACGGCTGATTTTTATATTTTAAGTTGTAAATAGACTTTTCTAAATCCCAGGGCAATTATGTAATAGGAATGCTATTTATGTTATACCAGTAGCTTGCATGATCAAATATCTCCTCTTCAGAGAGACCTTCTCTGACCACCCAATCTAAAATAGCTTCCTGCTTTCCACTCTGTTATTTTACCTTGCTTAATTTTTTTCCTTCATAGCGCTTAGCACTGTATGAAATTATATTCCATGTTTGTTTGTTTTCCTCCTGTCTGCTGTCTTTTCCCCACCAGAATCCAAGTTCTGTGAGAAAATGGGTCATGTCTTCTTTTTCCCTGCTTGGGAAACACATCCATTTCTAAAATAGTCCCAGCAGGTAGTAGGTGCTCAGTAATTATTTATTGAATGAAGAATAGGCATAATAAACTGGAATGTGAAGGAAAGGCTATTTCTAAGCTTGTTTAGGGTCATATGGTATAGTATTATTTGCTGTCATAGTCAGGACTACTTTGGACTTCTTTCTTTGAATTCTGTGAATGTAAGTATTCCTGTGAGTTGAAAGATTATCTTTAAAAAAAATTGATTTTGATTTGAAGACTAGCCTGTATTTTGTTTTGCTTTCAAAAGTTCTCTTTTGATTATACAATTAATACTATTTATTGTAGACCATTGGGATAAAAGTGGAAAGAAAAATGAGAAACCACAGTTTATGGAGTGCCATTCTTAATATTTTTGGCATGTTTTCTTTTAGTTTTAAATCTATGCATATGTTTTACATAGTTGGGATTATTATATATATAATTATATATGTAATTGTAAAATTTTATGTAAATAATTTATATATTATATACATATATGTATAATTTTACTTTTTATGCTTTGTGTACTTAACAGAATGATTGTATTAATGTATTCCTATAATTTCTCATAGCATAATTTGAAATTGTCTTATATATTTTATGAACTCTCCATAACTTGTCATTTCTTTGGGTGCTTAGAATCTTTATTCTTAATTATCTAAAAAGCTAATCATCATCTTTGTGCATAAATCTTTGGCTCCATTTTGAATTAACTAGGATATATTTCCAGGAGATACATCATATATGTCTTGTCAAATTGTTTTCCAGAGTGTTTATATCTCTCATTCTGCCTTCACTAAGATTGAACATTTTTGTTTTGAAAAGCTTTAACAAACCTGTTACTCTGTATGATTTAGTAGCATGCTCTAAATTCAAACCTCTTTACGAGTGGCAACTCTTTCCCTGAGCAGTTTGAATACATGTTGAGTCAGCTAAGGCTTGACCTGCTAAAACAAGATCTAGGCGATGCCCGGTGGCTCACGCCTGTACTTGCAGCACTTTGGGAGGCCAAGGTGGGCGGATCATGAGGTCAGGAGATCGAGACCATCCTGTCCAACTTGGTGAAACCGTGTCTCTACTAAAAATTAGCTGGATGTGGTGGCGGGCACTTATAATCCCAGCTACTCGGGAGGCTGAGGCAGCAGAATCGCTTGAACCTGGGAGGCGGAGATTGCAGTGGGCTGAGATCGTACCACTGCACTCCAGCCTGGTGACAAGAGCGAGACTCTGTCTAAAAAAATAAAAAAGAAAAAAGAAGATCTACTCCTATGCGTGGCCAAGAAAAGGATGTCAAGAGACGTCCAAACACCTACCAACAGCCTGCCCATGCCTTCCATTGAGTTGCCTGGCTGCTGTGACTAGAGTTCAAAATTCAGATCATTCACTTAGAATGGAGTTACTCACAAACTACTTAAGAAAACTACCTACTGTGTCCCATTCCTTATGTTACATGTAGAGAACAAGCTGCCAGTTGTAGACAGATTGCATATGAACACTGTCTACCTTAATAAAAAGAAGGTTCCTCTCCTTAGAAAACCAAGAGTCACGTATTGGCATCCCTGTAAAATCTTTACATTATAGGATGCATCTTAGTTACTTAATTTGTAGTAAAAGACAAATGTTAAATCCTTCATCTTTAAGACAATAAGAAATGAAAAATTGAGGGTTAAAATAATGGTAGGTGTGATGGTAGATAGGAAGAAACTGTCACGTACTTTGAAAGAAAAAGACTGTCAAAAGAAACATTGTCTAGGGCATCTGGTAGAGTTCATAGAAAAGAGATAGATGCATGAACCCCTTATTTTTAAAAATTTAATTGATTAATTTTTGAGATAGGGCCTTACTCTGTCACCTAGGCCGGAGTGCAGTGGTGTGGTCACTGCCCACTGCAGCCTCAACTTCCTGGGCTCAGGTGATCATCCTACCTTCTGAGCAACTGGACTACAGGTGTGTGCCACCACGCCTGGCTAGTGTTTCTGGATTTTTTTTTTTTTTTTTTTTGAGACAGAGTCTCGCTTAGTCGCCCAGGCTGGAGTGCAGTGGCGCGATCTCGGCTCACTGCAAGCTCCGCCTCCCGGGTTCACGCCGTTCTCCTGCCTCAGCCTCCCGAGTAGCTGGGACTACAGGCGCCCGCCGCCTCGCCCGGCTAATTTTTTGCATTTTTAGTAGAGACGGGGTTTCACCGTGTTAGCCAGGATGGTCTCAATCTCCTGACCTCGTGATCCGCCCGCCTTGGCCTCCCAAAGTGCTGGGATTACAGGCGTGAGCCACTGCGCCCGGCCTGTTTCTGGATTTTTTGTGGAGACGGGGTTTCACTGTGTTGCCCAGGCTGGTCTTAAACTCCTGGACTCAAGTGATCTGCCTGCTTTGGCCTCCCGAAGTGTTAGGATTACAGGCAGTAGCCACCACTCCTGTCCAGATGAACCCCTTGTTGTTGAGTAGTAGTAACAATGGCTCGGGAAAGACACATGCACCTGTAGTGTCAGTCAGTGCTAGTTTGAGAATATGTGTTTATTAAGATCATGTGATTAAAATGTGATGGTAAAAAAGTCACAAAGGATTTTTAGCACTTTTATTCCTGGGGATATGAGCCCATAGTTTGAAGTGTTAGGTAATAATTAATGTAAATAAGCCATTGAAATATTGCTTTTTATTTATTTTGAGATAGTCTCAAGGTTATAAAAGAGTTACTAGTATAATACACAGAACTTTTGTTTCTCAATTTGAAAGTAAAGCTGACTGAATGCTTCTCTCATGCTGTAATATTTTCCTGTGTATTTCCTACAAAGGAGGATGTTCTACATAGTCATAATGCAAGAATCAAATCAGTAAATTAGCACTGACAGATTACTGCCAACTAATTCTCAGCCCTTCTTTAAGTTTCATCAGTAGTCCTGATAATTTCCTTTATAGCAGAGCTACCCAGTTCAGAATGATGCATTGCCTTTAGTTGTCACACTTCTTTAGTTTTTTTCAGTCTGGAAGAGTTATTTGGTCTTTGTGGGACTTTCATGACCTTGACACTTCTGAAGATTACAGACCAGCTGTTTTATAGTCTGTCAGTTTAGGTTTTTCCTTTGTTTCCTTATGGTTTATTTAGTTTGTAAGAATATCATATTCTCATTGCATCCTGTCAGGTACTACATAATCTTGATTTCTCTCATTCAGAGTGGTGATGACTTTGATCACTTGAGTAAGGAAATGTCTGTTAGGCCTTCTTCATTGTAAAGTTATTTTTTTTCCCTTTGTAATTATGCATTAGGTGGGAAGGTACTTTGAAACTCCATAAATATCCTGTTTTCATCAGAATTTCGTTTTTCATTTATTCTATCAGTATACACCTATGTTTTCCTGTTTTATTCAGTAGGTTATTATAATCTTTTATTATCATTATTTATTTTGATGGTCATAGTGTTTAAAGTTTAGGCAATGGGTGCCCTTTCAGGTCAGCGTCTGTATCCTGTTTTATTTTATTTTATTTTTTGAGACAGAGTCTCACTCTGTTGCCAGGCTAGAGTGCAGTGGCACAATCTTGGCTCACTGCAGCCTCTGCCTCCGAGGTTCAAGGGATTCTCCTGCCTCAGCCTTCTAAGTATTTGGGATTACAGGCATGTGCTACCACACCTGGCTAATTTTTGTATTTTTAGCAGAGATGGGGTTTCACTTTGTTGGTCACGCTGGTCTCGAACTCCTGACCTCTTGATTCGCCTGCCTTGGCTTCCCAAAGTGCTGGGATTACAGGCGTGAGCCACCACACCCGGCCTGTCTGTATCCTTTTGATCTGTTTTCATGATTGTTTAAGTACTTCCTTACTTTCTGTTGCAACATGTTCCAGGCTTATCTTGTATTTTCCCGCTCTCAGCCTTGGAAGCAGCCATTTCTCCAAAGAGCCTTGTTTCCTTTCACTGAGGAATGGTATTAGATCTGGATGGCAAGTGTGCTTAGTGCTACTGGAATGTCATTGCTTCTAGGCCCTCTCAGCCAACTGTGTTAGGAGATATATGTCTACTTTTCTGTCTATATAAAAATACTTCCCTCCTTGTTCTATGTATTAGAAACTGTGAGTCCATACTGATATATCCAATTCTCGTCTAGTCTCACAGGTCTCATTCTAGCCTTCCAGAAGGAAACCCTTTTCATATTTAGTACTCTCTTCTCTAACAGTGAGAAACCTGACTCCTGTTTTCCCCAATATATTTACTCACTTGCTCAATCCCAGAATGCATATCAAGTAGTTTTAGAATTACAGTGGGCCCTCCGCATTCCACAGATTCAATCAACCTAGGTTTGAAAATATTTGGGAGAAAAACCAATAAAAATAACAATATAACAGTAAAAAATAATACAAATACAAATACAGTAGAACAACTATTTACATAGCCTTTACTTTGTTTTAGAATTATAAGTAGTCTAGAGATTTAAAGTATATGAGAGGATGTGCTTAGGTTACATGCGAATACTATGTCACTTTATATAAGGAATTTGATCACCAGTCAATTTTGATATCCATAGCGGGAAGAGGGTATGTATCCTGAAACTGATTCCCGAGGATGACACTCAACCCCAAGGATGACCCTGAGGGATGACACGCCTTGCAAACATCACTGAAAAATACATGTACTAACACTAGCCATACTAAAGATTCTTTACAGTTTTCTTTTTTTTTTTTTTTGAGACAGGGTCTTGCTCTGTAGCCCAGGTTGGAGTGCAGTGGCACGATCTCAGCTCACTGCAGCCTGCACTCCTGGGATCAAGTGGTCCTCCCTACTCAGCCTCCTGAGTAGCTGGGACTATAGGCTCATGCCACCATGCCCTGCTAATTTTTGTCATTTTCCTTAGAGATGGGGTCTTGGCATGTTGCCCAGGCTGGTCTTGAACTCTGAGGCTCAAGTGACCTGCCTGCCTTGGCCTCCCAAAGTGCTGGGATTACAGGTGTGAGCCACCACACCTGGTGATTTCTTTGGAGTTCTTAAAAATCATGTTCATGACTGTGTAGTCCAATTACTGAGTTCAAGAGTCACTTGGGTGGGATTTTACCCCTTACATTAAGTATGATTATGTTATTCATTTGTTTCTGCTGATATATTCCATCTCTCTCTCTGAATTTTTTTGTTTTTGTTTGTTTTTGAGACAGAGTCTCGCTGTCTCCCATACTGGAGTGCAGTGGCGTGGTCTTGGCTCACTGCAACCTCCGCCTCCTGGGTTCAAGTGATTCTCCTGCCTCAGCCTCTGAAATAGGTGGTACTGCAGGCTCCCGCCAGCACGCCCCCGCTAATTTTTTTGTATTTTTAGTAGAGATGGGGTTTCACTATGTTGGCCAGGCTGGTCTCAAACTCCTAACCTCGTGGTCCACCTGCCTTGGCCTCCCAAAGTGCTGGGATTACAGGTGTGAGCCACTGCGCCCGGCTTATCTTTGCTTATTTTTTACACAAAAGGTAATATACGGTACATATTCTTTTGCACTTTGCCTTTTCACCTAAAGGTGTATACTGAAAGTTATTCTATATCCGTCAGCAGGGGCCTTCCTTATTCTTTCTTATGGCTACACAGTACTCTGTTGTGTTCGTATGCCATAGTTTATTCAGCCAGTCTCTTTTGTATGAGCATGTAGGTTGTTTCCATTTTTTTTGAAATTACAAACAGTGACTGAATAACCTTGTGTATATGTATTTTCCTATTGTTACTGAATTAGTGTATCTTCAGGGAGAATTCCTGTAAGTGGAGTAAATGCACAATTAGTTTTGTTAAATATTAACAAATTCTCTTCCAAAAAAGGGTTGTAGCACATTTGCCTTCCCACCAGAAATACACAAGAGCACCTATTTCCTCACTGCTTCATTGACTGAATGTGTTATCGCTTCTACGTACTTGCCAACATGTTAGGTGAGAAACGTGTAGCTTTAATTTGCATCTCTTTATGAGTAAGTCTGAACATCTTTTCCTATTTAAGGTCATGTTATGTTTTTTGAAAAGCCTGTTTATGGCCAGGTACAGTGGCTCACGCCTGTAACCCCAGTTATTTGGGAGGCTGAAGCTGGGGGATTGCCTGAGCCCAGGAATTCAAGACCAGCCTGGGCAACACAGGGAGACCCTGTCTCTACAAAATATAAAAATAAATTACCTGGGCATGGTGGCATGCATGTTCCTTTGGTCCCAGCTACATGGGAGGCCAAGGTGGGAGGATGACTTGAGTGTGAGAGAACAAGGCTGTAAGTGAGCTATGATCATGCCACTGCACTTCAGGCTCAGTGACAGAGTGAGACCCTGTCTCAAAACAAAACAAAGTTTGTTTATGACTTTTCCTCATTTTCTTTTTGGGGTTTTGGTGGTTTTTTTCTTCCCTCAATTTAAATAAATTATTAGGGATATTAGGTCTTTTATTTGTGACATAGGCTACAAATATTTTTTTCCAGTTTGTCGTTAAAGGTTTAGTTTATGGTAGTTAATAAAAATGCTGTGCAAAAGTTTAAAATTTTTATCTAGTTTAAATTTTCCTTTTTTTTTTTTTTTTTTTTTTGAGACAAGGTCTCATTCTGTCACCTAGGTTGGAGTACAGTGGCACAATCATGGTTCACTGCAACTTCAACCTCGCAGGCTCAAGTGATCCTCTTACCTCAGCCCCCTGAGTAGCTGGGACTACAGGCGTGTGCCACCACACCCAGCTAATTAAAAAAAAAATTTTGTAGAGATGGGGTCTCACTGTGCTGCCCAGGCTGGTTTCATACTTCTGGGCCCAAGCAATCCTCCTGCCTCAGCCTCCCAAAATGTTGGGATTATAGGCGTGAGCCACCCACTGTTCCTGACTTCCTTTGTTTTTGGATTTTGAGTCATAGTTAACACCCTTTCCCTATACCTAAGTTTTAAAGGAATTCATCCACTTTTTCTTTTCTTTTCTCTTTTTTCTTCTCTTCTCTTTTTCTTTTCTTTCTTTGGTTTTTTTTTTTGACAGAGTTTTGCTCTTTCACCCAGGCTGTAGTGAAGTGGCATGATATCGGCTCATTGCAACCTCCGACCTTGGGTTCGAGCGATTCTCCTGCTTCAGCCTCCTGAGTATCTGGGATTATAGGTGCATGCCACCACACCTGGCTAATTTTTGTATTTTTAGTAGAGACAGAGTTTCACCATGTTGGGCTGGTCTCTTAACTCCTGACCTCAGGTGATCCACCCACCTCGGCCTCCCAAAGTGCTAGGATTACAGGCGTGAGCCACCTCCCCCAGCAACCCATGTTTTCTTCAAGTACTTCACAGTTTTACTCTTTAAATTTCTTATCTATTTGCAGTCTATTGATGTACATTCTTTGAAGTATGGATCCAGTTTCATCTTTTTCCAAATTGCTAGCCAGTTGTCCTAGCACTAACGTTTCCCAGTGATTTGAGGTGCCACTTTTATTATGTGCTAAGTTTTCATATATACTTGAGTCCTATTTCTGGACTTTCTATTCCATGAAGCCAGAATTTGGCAAACTGTTGCCTGCAGGTCAAACCTAGCCATGTTTTTTTTGTTTTTATTTTTTGAGACAGAGTCTTGCTCTGTCGCCCAGGCTGGAGTGCAGTGGCACAGTCTCGGCTCACTGCAGCCTCTGCCTCCCAGGTTCAAGAGATTCTTCTGCCTCAGCCTCCCAAGTAGCTGGGACTACAGGCACCCGCCACCATGCCTGGCCAATTTTTGTGTTTTTAGTAGAGGTGGGGTTTCACCATGTTGATCAGGCTGGTCTCAAACTCCTGACCTCAAATGATCCACCCACCTCAGCCTCCCAAAATGCTGAGATTACAGGCGTGAGCCACCGCGTCCGGCCCCCACTGCGTTTTTATAAATAAAGTTTTATTGAAGCACAGCGACACTCATTGAATTACATATCTGTGGCTGCTTTCATCCTGTAACAGAAGAGTTGAGTAGTTGTGACAAAATCAGTGAGTCCTGCAAAGCTCAAAATATTTACATCTGACCTTTTACAGAAAAAGCTTGCCGACCCTGCTCTGGAGTAATTGTGTATTTATGTACTATAAAAATACCTTGCTTTTCAGTAGAGAGGCTTATTAATAGTGTATTTTGATGTCCAGTAGGACTGATTCCCCACTTTTCTTTTTTTGTATTTTTTACGAATACTCATGTAAGTTTGCTTTTGTATATGAACTTGAGTATCAGTTTGTCTAGCTCCTAAAGAATTTTCTTGTGGGATTATTGGGGATATGTTAAACTTATAAATTAGGGAGAACTATCATTTTTAGAATGTTGAGTTCTCTTATCCAACAACAGTTATTAAGAAAAGAATAGAGAAATCTATCAAAGAATTAATTCAGAAAAATGTATCAGGTCAGCGTGGATTCACGGAGAATACTGCCACACCTTTAAAGAACAAATAGGCCAGAAGCTCTATAAATTGTCCCATAACATTGATTGAAGGAATTTTTCTTCTTTTTCTGGGAATTACTTTTAGTTTTATTATCTTTTGATCAGAGGTTCTTATTTTCTAATTTTTCTTTTTTATTGAACTTATTTCTTTGTGATCTAATATATGATAAGCTTTCAGAAATTTTTTCCATGTGCTAGAAAAGCGTGTTTAGTCTGTATAAACAGGTTGTCATACCCTGTGAGACCTGCCTGGCTGATTGATGCTTATGAATTTTTATTTTTCGTTTTCTTGAGCTGTCTTGTAGTGAGAGTGGTGTGTATAGTATGTTTATATCCATGTCTCTCTGCATTTCTTTTAGTTTGTTTCTTTTCATGATGTGCTTTCTTTGCTCTTTTATTTTTGAAATTTCCTTTTATAGAAAGGTTTGTATTTTTGTTACTTTTAATTATAATTTTTGTAATGCCTCTATTTCCTGTTTATTTTTTTGTTGTTGTTTTGTTTTTGAGACAGGCTCTCACTGTGTTGCCTAGGCTGGAGTGCAGTAGCATGATCACAGTTCAGTGTAGCCTCAAACTCCTGGGCTCAAGTGATCGGGGCCTGCCTCAGCCTACCAAGTCACTGGGACTACAGATGTGGGCTACGACGTCTGGCTAATTTTTAAATTTTTTTAGAGATGGGGTCTTGCCGTGTTGCCCAGCTGGTCTTGAACTCCTTGGCTCATGGGATCCTCCCATCTTGCCCTCCCAAAGTGTTGGGATTACAGGCATGAGCTACTGCACCTGGACTGCAGTTTTAGAGTTGTGTTATTTCTTTGTCTGAATATGACATATGATTCTTCTGTTATCTTCAGACTTGTTTTATTCTTCTTCTTCTTTTTTTTTTGAGATGGAGTCTAGCTCTGCTGCCCAGACTAGAGTGCAGTGGCACAATCTTGGCTCACTGCAACCTCCGCCTCCCAGGTTCAAGCAATTCTACTATCTCAGCCTCCTGAGTAGCTGGGACTACAGGTGCCTGCCACTATGGCTGGCCAATTTTTGTGTTTTTAGTAAAGACAGGGGTTCACCATATTGGTCAGGCTGGTCTCGAACTCCTGACCTCAGGTGATCAGCCCGCCTTGGCCACCCAAAGTGCTGAGATTACAGGCATGAGCCACCGCACCTGGCTCAGACTTGTTTATTCTTAGAGCCATAATTGTCTTAAATGTTTACCATTAACTTTTTTGACGAATTTTTGCATCATCTCTGGATTACTCAAGGAAACCTTTTCTTTACCCTTTATTTTCTAAAATTTTGGAAGATGCTGCTCCACTGATGCCTCTCTTGGTATGTTGTTTTGAGAAGTTTGATGCCAAATCGAATTAATGCTGTTTCTCTTTAAAGGTTACTTCTTATATTAAAAAAATTTTTTTGGGGGGGTGGGGATTGAAAACATTTTTTCTTTATTTTTGAAGTCTAATAATTGTCCTAGGATATCTCTTGGAGTTTATTGCTGTGGGCCAGTTTCCCCTATTACCTGGAGACCCTTTCAACATGTAGTTCGGGTTTCCTTTTTTCTCTGGAAAGCGTTTTGAATTACAGTTTTTCTTTTTCTTTTTAAATAACAGCTTTATTGAGACATAAATATTATAAATTTACACATTTAAAGTGTACAATTCAGTGACTTTTAGTATAGTCACAGAGTTGTATAACCTGTGCCACAGTCAGTTTAGAACGTTTGTATCACCCCTAAAAGAAACACGCTACCGGCTGGGTGCGGTGGCTCATGCTTGTAATCCCAGCACTTTGGGAGGCCGAGGTGGGCGCATCACGAGGTCAGGAGATCGAGACCATCCTGGCTAACACGGTGAAACCCCGTCTCTACTAAAAATACAAAAGCAAAATTAGCCAGGCGTGGTGGCGGGCGCCTGTAGTCCCAGCTACTCGGGAGTCTGAGGTGGAAGAATGGTGTGAACCCAGGAGGCAGAGTTTGCAGTGAGCCGAGATGGTGCCACTGCACTCCAGCCTGGGTGACAGAGTGAGACTCTGTCTCAAAAACAAGACAAAAAACAAACACAAAAAACGCTCTATCCTTAGGCTGTCATTCCCTATATCCCTCGCCCATCCAACCCTAGGAACCACTTGGATTATAGTTTTAAAGGTTATTTTTGTTATTTTATTTTTTTCTTTAGAAACTCGTGTTATATATAGGTTGAATCTCCTTTGTTTTCCATGTTAACTACTTTCTCACTGTCCCATACTGCTTCTTTCTTCATCACATTTTTATTCTTTTGGGTTGTTTTCTTGCTTTACTTCAGTGTTTCCTAATAATTTTCAATTTTTGTTTTTTAATTTTTTTTATTTTGAGACAGGGTCTCACTCTGTTGCCCAGGCTGGAGTGTGGTGGCACTGTCTTGGCTCACTGCAACCTCTGCCTCCTGGGTTCAAGCAATTCTTGTGCCTCAACCTGCCAAGTAGCTGGAACTTCAGATGTGCACCACCACACCTGGCTCATTTTTGTATTTTTAGTGGATACGGGGTTTCACCATTTTACCCAGGCTGGTCTTGAACCCTGGCCTCAAGTGATCTGCCTGCCTCGGCCTCCCAAAGTGCTGGGATTACAGGCATGAGGCAATGTGCCCAGCCTATATTTTCAAATTTTTAAAATTTTCATTTGCTTTATCTTTTTTGGGGGCATTTTAATGTATTCTTGTTTGTTATAATTTTGTTTTTATTTTTTGAGTTAGGTCAATTCTTACTACATTTCTTTCAGTTTTTGGTACATTTCTGTTCTTAGGTTTTCCAATTTCTGATTCAGAGTGTTTCAGAGTGTTGTTAAGTAACATCAAATGCCTGTTTGAGCATATTTAAATCAGTTTGCAGCAACTCTTTTCAACCAGGTTTCTCAAAAACAGTATGCGCTTACACAATAAGGCATACATTGTATATAATGATGTCTGTCATACATGACAGGAATGGTATTATCTATGTACCATCCTTAGAGAAATTAAGAAAACAGTCTGCAAAATTACTCTCATCAGGGCTTCATGATCTCACAGAACCTTAGTTAAGAAAGGCTTATTTGGGATGTTGTTTAGTTTTCTCTGTTTTTCCCTCCTTCCCTTACTCCCTCCCTCATCTTTCATATGTAGGAGTTCCATGAACTTTTCCCTGTATAGTTTTTTCTTTTTTAATAGATGAAAATTGCATGTGTCTTCACATTTTTTTTGAGACAGGGCTGGCAGTTTGAGGTAGTTTAAGTTGACAAGATTCTTAGCTTAAGAGCATCCCTTATCAAAGTATTATTTCTTTACTGCATGGCTTCCTTTGCAGGATAAGCAGGTGATGGTGGGAGGAAAGGCTTTGCATCCTTTGGAAGTTTGTAAAAATTCTTTTCTTGCAGGATCCTAGAATACTTCCTCCTGGGATTCTAGGATCCCTCCTACCCACATACACACACAACCTCTTGTAATGTGGGCATCCCATACCACAGGGATACATTTGATGCAATAGATGAGCCTACAGTAACATGTCATTATCACCTGAAGTTCATGGCTTATATTAGGATTTATTCTTGCTGTTCTACATTCTTTGGGTTTGGACAGATACGATAACATGTATCCATCATTGCAGTATCATACAGAATAGTTTAACTGCCCTAAGAATTCTGTGTGCGCTTCCTGTCCATCTTTCCTGACAATCACTAGTTGTTTTAATGTCTCCATAGTTTTGCCTTTCCCAGAATGTCATCTAGTTGGATCACACAGTGTGTAGACTTTTCAGATTGACGTCTTTCACTTAGTAATAGGTGTTTAAGTTGCCACCAGGTTTTTTGATGACTGGATGCCTCATTTCATTGGATGACATTCAATTGTCTGGATGGTACCACACTTTTTTTTTTTTTTTTTTGAGAGAAGGTCTTGCTTTGTTTCCCAGGCTGGAGTGCAATGGTATGATTGTGGCTCACTGAAGCCTCAACCTCGTGGGCTTAAGCAATCCTCCCACCTCAGCCTCACAAGTAGCTGGAACAACGGGTGCATTCCACCTTGCCTGACTAAATTTTTTTTTTTTTTTTTTTTTTTGTAGAGGCAGAGTCTCCCTATGTTGTTCAGGCTGGTCTCAAGTCCTGGGCTCAAAAGATTTCTCCTGCATTGGCCTCCCAAAGTGCTAGGATTACATGCATGAGCCACTGTGCCTGGCCCTACCAGAGTTTATTTATTCACCTATTGAAGAACATTTTGGTTGCTTCCAAGTTTTAGCAGTTATGTATAACTGCTGCTATAAACAGCCATGTGCAGTTTTTTCTGTGGATATTAGTTTTCACTTCATTTGGACAAGTAAAAAAGAACATGAATATTGGATTGTTGGGCAAGAGTATATATAGTTTTGTAAGGAACTGCCAAATTGTCTTCCAAAGTGACTGCACCAGAGTAGGGTGACTTATAGTAAAAAATGTGTTGTACTTTGGTGATGGGCACCCTAAATACCTTGACTTCATCACTATATATTATATACATGTAACAGAATTTCACATGTACCCCATAAATTTGTACAAATTAAAAAAAACAAAGTGGTCTTACTATTTGATATTTCTACCAGCAATGAATGAGAGTTCCTGTAGCTGCACGTCTTCTCCACCATTTGATGGTGTTTGCATTTTGGATTTTGGCCATGCTGATAGATGTGTTGTGGTATTTTGTTTTAATTTGTATTTACCTGTTGACTTAGGAAGAGGTGCTCCGTATTCCGTGTTTGTTTGTCATCTGTATATCTTTTCTGGTGAAGTGACAGTTAAGGTTTTTGGCCCATTTTAAAAACTGTGTTGTTTACTTTTTTCTTGTTAAGTTTGAAGAATTGTTTCTAGGCTAGGCATGGTGGCTCGTGCCTATAATCCCAGCACCTTGGGAGGCTGAGGCGGATGGATTACTTGAGCCCAGAAGTTCGAGACCAGCCTGGGCAACGTGACAAGACCTCATCTCTACAAAATATACAAAAATTAGCCGCGTATGATGGGGCACCCCTGGGGTCCCAGCTATTCGGGAGGCTGAGGTGGGAGGATCACTTGAGCCTGGGAGGTTGAGGCTGCAGTGAGTGGTGATTGCATCACTGCATTGCAGTGTGGATGACAGAGTGAGACCCTGAGAGAGAGAGAGAGAGAGAAATTGTTTCTATAATTTGGGTAACAACAGTCATTTGTCATATATGTTTTTTGCAAATATTTTCTCTGAGTTTGTGGCGTATTTTTTCAATTCTCTTGACAGTGTCTCTCAGAGATTTTTAATTTTAATGAAGTCCAGCTTAATAATTCTTCATGGATTGTGCCTTTGATGTGTCTAAGAAAGTCATCAACAAACCTAAGATCATCTAGATTTTCTCCTATGTTAGCTTTTAGGATTTTTATCGTTTTCCATTTTCCATTTAGGCTTGTAATCTGTTTTCAGTTAATTTTTCTGAAATGTGCAAGCTGGGTGTCTAGATTCATTTTTTTGCTTATAGATGTCCATTTGTTGACGAGACTCTTCTTTGTAATGACTTTGCTTCACAGTCAAAGATGAGTTGACTGTATTTATGTGGGTGTATTATCTGGGCCCTTAATTCTATCACATTGACCTAGCTCTGTATTCTGTTGACAGTACCACACTTTCACTTTCGTGAATACTGTAGTTTTATAGTGCCTTTTGAAGTCAGGCAGTATCATTCCTTGAACTTTGTTCTCCTTCAATTGTGTTTGTTATTTTTATTTATTTATTTATTTTTAATTATTATTATTATTTTTTAGCCTTTCCATGTAAACCTTAGAGTCATTTCAATATCCACAAAGTAACTTCCTGGATTTTGATAGAGATTGCATTGAATCTCTAGATCCGGTTGGGAAGAACTGATGTCTTGACCATATTGAATCTTCCTTTCCATGAACATGGATTATGTCTTCATTAATTTAGTTCTTTGATTTTCTTCATCAGGGTCTTCTAGTTTTCCTTACAGATTCTTGTGTATATTGTTAGATTTATACCTAATTATATCTATAGGTGTTTATGTAGATGGTAATATGTTTTTAATTTCACATTTCATTTGTTCATTGCTGGTATACAGGAAAGTGATTGACTTTTTGTATATAAACATGTGTATACTGCAGATCTGCCATAATCACTTATGAGTTCCAGGGGCTGTTTTGTTAATTCTTTCAGTTTTTCTACATAGACAATCATGTCACCTGTGAACCAAAACAGTTTTATTTCTTTCTTCTCAATCTGTATATTTTTTATTTCCTTTCCCTGTCTTATTGCATTAGCTAGAACTTCTAGGATGATGTTGAAAAACAGTGTTGAGAGGGAACATTCTTTGTTCCTGATTTTAGTGGGAAGGTGTCAACTTTTTCACCAATACATATGATGTTAGCTGTAGGTTTTTTGCAGGTGTTCTTTATCACGTTGAGGAAATTCTCCTCTGTTTGCCTTTTGTTTGTACACTCTTTTCTCCTAAAAACTGATCTTTTGAAGACTGCCTTTTTACATCTTACATCCTCTATCTGTAATCAACTCTGAACTAGCAGGATACTTTTTAAGTATTTTCACACTTAATGTGATTTTATGTCAATCTTTTATCTGCTGCTTGTTTCCTTCTTTTTTCTTCTGCTGCTTGTTTCTTCTTTTTTTCCTGAACTGCCCTTGATCTTCATGAAGATTTGTGGCTGGAGCATAAGGATGTACTAGGATTTAATTTTCTACTTAGGTTCTGTGCCTTTTAGTTATTCTGAGAGCTTGAGCTTTATGTAGCTGCATTTTTTTGTCAGTCTTTGTGTTCTGTGAATTCACTAATATCCCATCACTTTTATTTTGTAGATTCAGCAGGATTTTCTAGTTAGACAGTCATACCATCTACATTCTTTTTGTTATTTATGTTTTTATTTCTTTTTCTTGCCCTGTTGCATTGACTGTAGTGAAACTTGTGGTTTTCAATTTCAAATTCACAAATTTTTAATTTTTAAAATTACTGATTGATTTATTATTTTTTTTGAGACAGGGTCTCACTCTGTCACCCAGGCTGGAGTGCAGTGGTGCGATCTCGGCTCACTGTAACTTCCACCTTGGGGGTTCAAGTGATTCTTGTGCCTCAGCCTCCCAAGTAGCTGGATTTAGAGGTGTGTGCCACCACGCTGGCTCATTGTTTTATATTTTTAGTAGAGACGGGGTTTTACCATGTTGCCAGGCTGGTCTTGAAGTCCTGATCTCAAATGATCCACCTGCCTCGGCATCCTAAAGTACTGGGATTACAGACGTGAGCCACTGTGCCCAGCCTATTTTTTATTTTTTTAGATGGAGTCTTGCTCTGTCACCCAGGCTGGAGTGCAGTGGCACGACCTCAGCTCACTGCAGCCTCCATCTCCCAGGTTCAAGTGATTCTCCTGCCTCTGCTTCCCAAGTAGCTGGGATTTCAGGCACATGCCAGTATGCCCAGCTAATTTTCGTATTTTTAGTAGAGACGGGGGTTGACTGTGTTGGTCAGTCTGGTCTTGAACTCCTGACCTCAAGTGATTCGCCTGCCTTGGCCTCCCAAAGTGCTGGGTGTGAGCCACTGTGCCCGGCTCAAATTCACAAATTTGAATTCACACTAGAAGTGTGAATGGATGTTCTAGCTTTGTCCTTCAGGACAATGGGAAAAGGTTCCATCTTTAAACATTAAGTATGATGTTTCATTATATGACCTTTATCATATTGGGGAAGTTATCTGAGTTTTTAATCATGAATAGATGTTGAATATTGTCAAATGCTTGAAATGCACCTATTGTAATCTTCATTCTGTCCCATTGGTCTATACATATGTCTTTATGCTAGTTCCACAGTTTTGGTTATGATAGCTTTGTAGTAAGTTTTGAAACCAGCTTTTCAAAGCTGATTGAAGTCCAGTTTCATTCTTGTGTATCAGGATTATTTTGTCTGTTCTGAGTCCCTTGAGATTGCTAATGAATTTTATGGTTGATTTTGCTACTTATGCAAAAAACATCGTTGAGATTTTTGTAGGGATTGCATTAAATCTGTAGATAGTTTTGGGTGGTACGAACATCTTAATATTAAGTCTTGCAATCCATGAACACAAATTGTCTTTTCTATTCTTTGTGTCTGATTTTTTCTGCAATAGTTTATACTTTTCAGTTAGTCATATTTTCTAGAAATTTAAAGAGAAGAAATTAATGTATATGCAGACCCAAGTTTTCTTTTCTTTTTGTCTGAAGAACTTTAACATTTCTTCTAGTGAAGGGTTGAGAACTAGATCAGAGTCCTGGAAGCCAAGTGAATGAAGTATATCAAGAAGATGGAAGTGCTCAACCTTGCTGAAAGGTGAAGAAATAGGAGGAATGAGAGTTGACCCTTAGATTTAATAACTTGTAATGTGAAGTCTTTTCTGATGAAAACAAATGATTATTAGTCAAGGAATTCGCAAAGGAAATTCTCTTCAGTCATCCACTTATTATGAAATACACATCCTTTTGGATCTCATGGATTTCTAAATTTGACCAAGAGGTAATTGTCAAAGTAGGCATGAAGGTTCATTGCAGTGTTGTGTTTGATAGTAAAAAATGTAATGTTTGTTACTTCTTGTATTGAGTAAGGAAATTATGGGATGAAGTGAACTGTAGCCCTTAAAAATGAAAATGTAGAACTACAATGATGTGGAAAGATGTTCATGACACATGGAAAAACCAGTTACCGAAGAGCATGTTTTAAACAGTTTTCACTTACATATATGCAGTTTTCAGTCTGTGTACCAAAATGGTCCAGTGGTTATCCTTAGGTGGCAGTATTTTGGTTGATTTTTCCTTTTTAAAAAAACTTCATTTGTATATTTTCTTTTGTGATGTGCCTGTGCAAGTCCTTTGCTCATTTTAAAATTTAGTATGTGTGTGATTGTGATTTTTCCTTGATTTGAAGTGAGTTAAAAAAAATTCTATGTGTATTGCCACTCTTTTCTTGCTCTGTGGGTTGCCTTTTTTCTTTTACATCTAATTCCTTTGAAAGAATTAAGGTGTACTGTGTATTTTGCATGTCGCAAAACTAATCCACATATGTAGTCCAGTGATGCATCATCACCATAAATCAATTTTAAAACATTTTCAGTCTCTGAATGTTTTTAATGAACAGAAATTATTTTAATATACTCTGATTTATTACATTGTTCTTTGTGGTTAGCAGTTGTGTATTGTTTAAAAAAGTTTTGCCTATTCCCAGGTCATGAAGATGTCCTATGGCTTCTTCTAAAAGCTTTACTGCTTTGTCTTTTACACAGATCTTCAGGCTATCTAGAATGGATTTTTTTGGTGTTTCTTTGTATGCATGTGAGAGGGTAGGGCCCAAAATATGTTAAGAATATCTAGTTGATAGAGTCTTTTATTTAAAAGACCATTCTTTTGCCACTGCACTGAAATGTGCCACCTTGGTATTTAATCAGGTGAACTTATATGTGTGGATTTGTGTTTGAATGCTGTTTCGTTCCATTAATCAGTTTGTCCACCTTTATGTCTGTATAACACTGTTTTAGTTACAGTAGCTGTATAATAGATCTTGATGTCTTATAGTATAAATTTTCTAGCTTCATTTTTCCACATTGACTTGGTTCTTCTTGGCCCTTGATATTTCCATATAAATTTTAAAATCAGCTCTATTTTAGGGTGGGGGGATGGGGGACACAGTTGGGGAGGACAAGCCTGCTGAGATTTTGATTGGTATTGTTTTGAATTAATCGTCTCTTAATCTTTAAGGTAAGCTTTTGGCAGGTTTAGTTTTATTTTCTCAGTTTTCATTAAAATATTACGATCTGTCAAGTGGTAGCTACTATTATATTTCATTGCTTTATAGTTTCTTAGGTAGGTTTTATGTTTGAATCTTGGATGAATCTGCTAAGTTACACATACAGAAAATGATTGTGATGTGATATTGTATTTCTCTGGCTTTGGCTGATATTATTGATAGATGCTTTCATGTTTCTTTTTAAATGATTTATAGTAGAAGCAAGAATAAAAGTAAATACTTTTAAATACTAAATACTCCAGTTTTATTATTTTTTCCCCCTTCTGAGCAGTGTTGTGTTGTAGGTGCTTTGCATAGGTTATTTTTATTCCTGCAACATAGGCAGTATTATCCCTATTTTATAAAAAGAGGGACCTGAACCCAAGAGAGTGGTCCAGTAACTTACCCTGAGTCACAGTTTGTAATTGGTAGGGCCTGGGATTTGCGTTGGGGATGGCTGGCTTAAGGGCCTCTTCTTTACACTTCAGCTGACTGACTTCCTCAGTGGTGCCATTCTTCATGACTAAGTATCTTTTGGCTGTTTTTCTGTTACTGCTTCTAAAGCACTTTCTTTTCTGGCTTCTTTAGTGAATGTAAAAAGCTTTGGTTTTAAAGCCATCTTCAAAGTGTGAAGCACAAGGAGCTTGTACGAGCACGCTCTGCCCTTGTCTGCTTTCTCTGGGAGACTCTAGCAGACTCGTATGTATCCTTCTTTTAGATCTTTTTAAGCACTCAGATAATAAATAAATTTTCTTCTTTTATATAGTTAGCTGAATACTTTGGGGGAGGTAAGGATGACTGCCCCTCTGAAAGTAGACCTTGTTTCTTACCACTTTTTGTGAGGACCAGAATGGCACTGCATGTTTTTCTTCGCTTCTATTTTGAATTCTTGCTCGTTGTAGACAGTTTTGGAAAATGTGGGAAAGGAGTAAGTAGAAACCAAATTACCGCTTTTTCACTATGTTAAGTAATAGGAAGATTTTGGTAACTGTAGCTAATGCTTATCATCAGTAAATATTTATTATACTTCTGTACTTAGGTAGCATACTGGGAATTATTCTAAGTGCTAAGGATACAGACTGAATAAAACAACCAAATATCTCTGCCCTGTGGAGGTTAAATTTGACTAAAGGAGCCTCTGTTAGTCTGTTCTGACACTGCTATAAAGAAATACGTGAGACTGGGTAATTTCTAAGGAAAAGACGTTTAGACGTTTAACTGGCTCATGGTTCTGCAGGCTATATAGGAAGCATGGCGGTGTCTGCTTGGTTTCAGTTATGGCAGAAGGCGAAGGGGAAGTGGGCACTTCATGTGGCCAGAGCAGGAGGAATAGAGAGTGTGGTGAGGTGCTACTTTTAAGCAACCAGATCTCATGAGAACTCACTCACTTATGCCATGACAGCACCAAGGGGGATAGTGTTAAACCATGAGAAACCGCTCCCATGATTCAATCATCTCCCACCAGGCCTCACCTTCAACATTGGGGATTACAGTTTGACAAGAGGTTGGGGTGGGGACACAGATCCAAACTGTGTCAGAGCCCTGCTTGCGTGCCAGGATTATCTCTTAAAATTTTCTCACTCACTCTGCCAGGGAGGCCCTGTTTTCACCTTAGTTTTATGGATGAGGATGTAGGCACAGAGAGGTCAAGTGGAATGCAGCACTGCTGGGCCTTTCAGTAAGAGTTTGTTTCCCCAGACCACAGCATATATATCTGGGGTCTTGGTGTGAATCTTTTACTTACTTTTTAAAGTTTAACTTCAAAAATCACTTTTTCTTGCTCTTAAAAAGATATATGTCTACTTTAAGGAAAATTTAGGTAGGATAAGTAAGCAAAAATCAAATAAAAATTACAGAGATAATATTGTAAGCACATAGTTGCTTTTGTAAATAAATAATAAAATAAATTTTATTTGTAAAGATGAGATTGTACAGATATATTTTGACTTGCTTTTTTCCCACTTGAAATAGTTTAAACCTTTTCCCCGATCATTGTTCTTCTAAAATAGTGTTTCCCTGACTTTGGGCAGTTGAGTACAAGCCTCACAAATTTTGACATGTCTGCATACCATTTGTTATTTTCCGTTCTGACCATGTTGTAAAAATCTGCTTTTTAAGTAAATCAGAAGAGGGAACTGTAATCACTACTTGACTGGAAAATCAGTGGTGCTTACTGGTATATATTAGCGTAAAAGTAAATACCATTAAAAACCCCAACGTGGGCAACATACTGAGATCTTGTCTCCATAAAAGAAAAACAAAACAATTAGCTAGGCACAGTGCATGCACCTGTGGTCCCAGCTACTTGGGAGGCTAAGGCTGGAAGATTGCTTGAGCTCAGGAGACCGAGGCTGTAGTGAACCGTGATCGTGCCACTGCACTATAGCCTAAGTGACAAGACTTTGTCTCAAAAAAACAAAACAAAATGACAAACCAAAAACCCATATGACATTTTAGCCAGATATTGTTTTTTTGTTTGTTTTTTACAGAAAATTGAACAGTAAGCCCGCTCTTTTTGTTAAAAACAGGTAATGGCAGATATTAGAGAGATGTGAAAGTATCTTTTGATGAAATTAGAATTGAAAGCAAACTGAAAAGCTAGTAGCTTTTGCAGCATGGGATTTATTATACTCTACTAACCTTTACCAGGGTTTTCCAGGGGTTTTCAAAGTAAGAAATGAAATTTATATTTATACCTAGTGTGTGTGTGGTAATTTTTATGTATATGCATATATGCATGTGATACAGGATTTTTTCAGTGCTGCTTCGCCAGCTGGAGACCTTTGCAGCTGGCAGTGCACCTGCCCGGGCCTCGCTCTGCCCCGGGCTTGCTGTTGGAGGTACCCTGCCCACTTGGCAGGTGGGCTGCTCTTGGCGCCCTGGCGCTGATCCTGTGCTCAGTCTGTGCCGGGGCCAGGTGTGCTGCAACCTGCTTCTGCCTTGGGCACTGGCCTCTAGACAAGGGGGAATGTGGTGGCACTTGAAAATTTTGGAGACACCAGCAACTACGTGACCCCAAAGGAGGTATTACAGCATGTCACAACTCTGGCCCAGGGAGCGGCGAGGTCTGGGGCCCCAGAAGGGTTGTAGCTCTTCTCTCCTTCCTGCAGCACTACCAACCAGCGGGGGTGGGGGATGGGACATGTTTCAGCTCATTTGTGTTACAGCTTATTTAATCCTGTCGTCCTGCTCTGGCCTGTGGCTCCTGGGCTGGTCTGGCCCCGTGGCTGCTTCCTGTCATGCGGGGCTGCTGCCTGGCACCGGCAGAGGGCAGAGGGCTACAGTATTACGCGTTTTTCCTACCCATGTTCGGAAGATCCTGAGTTCTTGTCCCACATCCAAGAAGAATGAGGTTATGCTCACAATCGGAGGGTGAGCAGGGCGGAAAGTTTTATTGAGCGACGAAGCAGTTCTCAGCAGAGAGGGCACTCAAAATGGGCAGTCCACTACCCGAAGTCGGGTACTCCCCCAGTGTGGCTGAGTTCAGGGTTTTTAATAGTCACAGAATGGGAGAGGTGCGGGCGGTAGGTAGCATTGGAAAAGGCAACGTTTGATTAAAAAGCATTATCCAGAAACAACCAATTGGGAAAGAGCTGGCAAACAGGAATAGAAATTCTCACTCCGGGTCGTGGGCTTCATCCATAACCAGCAGCCTTGTCTTCAGGCTTCAGGCTGTTTTTAGCTTGAAGGTGGGGTTTTGGCCGGGTGCAGTGGCTCGTTCCTGTAATCCCAGCGCTTTGGAGGCAGAGGAGGGCGGATCACGAGGTCAGGAGTTCAAGACCAGCCTGGCCAACATGGTGAAACTCCATCTCTACTAAAAATACAAAAAGTAGTTGGGCATGGTGTGGTGGGCGTCTGTAATCCCAGCTACTCGGGAGGCTGAGGTAGGAATTGCTTGAAGCCGGGAGGCAGAGGTTGCAGTGAGCCAAGATCACGCCACAACACTCCAGCCTGGGCGACGGAGCAAGGCTCTGTCTCAAAAAAAAAAAAAAAAAAGGTAGGGTTTCACCACGGACCCGCCCCATCTCCCTAGGATTTTGTCTGCCTCCTGCTGCTGTCACGTGTGTATGTGTTATGTCTATATATTCAGGAAAATTGCCGCCATTTTTAATTGTAAGATTGATTATAAGAAACATCTCTATTTCAGAGATGTTAAAATGTGAAAAAAACATGTCTTAGAATTAATGAAGTAGAGGATATTATATGTGCTCTATTCTATTTCAGTTTTTTAAAAAATGCTGGTTATCTCTTAAGTTGATATTTTAAACTATAATGGATTGTAATCTCCAATTGGAAAAACATGGACTTAAAATTTAAAAATAAGAATCTTAATTTCTGCTTTACTTAAAAATCAGTAAAGATGAATTTTAAATGAAAATGTACAAAGTAAAATAAAACCTAGGTGTGGAAGAATATCTTTATGACGTTAGGAGAAAAAAGATTTCTTGAGTAAGATGACAGAAAGCATAAATAATAAAGGAAGCAATTGACAAATTAAACTTCTTTAAAATTTATTACTTCTGTTTATCAAAAGACACCATTAACAGAATGAAAAGTTAAGCCACAGATTGGGAGAAGACCTTTGTAATAATATATTTGAGAAAGAGTTCATTCTAGAATATACATAGAATTTCTAGAAATCAGTAAGAAAAAGTCTAACTAAAAATTGGTTAAAAGCTTTGTTATCCAGTCTGGGTGTGGTGACTCAGCCTGTAATCCCAGCACTTTGGGAGGCTGAGGTGGGCAGATCATTTGAGGCCAGGAGTTCGGGACCAGCCTGGCTAACATGACAAAACTCCATTTCTACTAAAAATACAAAATTAGCCGGGCATGGTGGTGCATGCCTGTAGTCCCAGCTACTTGGGAGGCTGAGGCATGAGTATTGCTTGAACCATGGAGGTAGAGGTTGCAGTGAGCCGGGATTGTGCTGCTGCATTCCAGCCTGGGCAACAGAGTGAGACTCTGTCTCTCTCTGTCACACACACACGCGCACACACACACGCACATGCACACACACGATTGGTGATGACAAAAAGGAAGAAAAACATTCTTCTACATTCATTCTTTCAGATTTTTTTAGTATCCGTTCTTGTCATGTAATGTCAACAATGAAATACTTGTTAGAAATTTGAGTGGATAGATTAATTAGAAGAGACCTTACTGTGCTATAATAATATAACAGAAATTTCATATAACAGAAATTTCAAGCAAACTCCCATTTAATAACAAATTCATACATAGCTGATTTAGAATTTATTAGTGGTTTACATTTTTATCAGTTGGCAGAAAGAAAATAACTGGTATATTCCTATATTTTAGCGTTTGTCCAGAGGGAGGAGATTTCCAGTCAAGCTGTTTGGTGATGATTGCGTTAATGTATATGCACATATGGCCTTCTTCCTTCTGAATTGCTATGTTTGTTTGAGAGATAGGAACTGCTATTTTAGACAAACTTTTTCAAAATGAATGCTTCTGGCTTTCTAGTGATTTTAATTCCCAGCAATGTGTTGGCAAGATTTAGGTTTTAGGGGCCCAGATATAGGTAACAAGAACAATGAAAAGGTATTTGGTTTGCCTTTGCCAGTCATTGTTCTATGTATTTATCTTTGGAATTTACAGTGAGTAGTAATTGGCGGAATATGTTTAGATTTTTCTACTTGGTGTAATCTTAAATATGTAATAATCTCTTCCTGATTTCTAACTATATTTGGGATTTTTTTTCTGTGACCTATATCAGTTTTTACAAAAAGGTCCATGGAAAATTGAGAATAATATGCAATCTCTTACTGGATAGAAAGTTTGAGATATATCTAGTAAATCAAGCCCGTCCCTCCTTCCCTCCCTCCCTCCCTTGTTTGTTTCTTTCTTTCTTTTTGGTCTCCTTCATCTGTCAAAGCTGGAAAGGTATTTAAAAAATAAAATTTCCAACTTTTCTCCTTTATGTACTGTTGCTTGGTGTGGTGACTTACCTGTAATCCCGGTGACTTGGGAAGCTGAGACAGGAGGATCACTTGAGCCTGGGAGTTTGAGATCAGCTTGGGCAACATAGCAAGACCATGTCTCTAAAAAATTTTAAAAAATTAGTTGGGTGTTGTGGTGTGAGCCTGTAGTCCTAGCTACTCAGGAGGCTGAGTTGTGAGGATTGCTTGAGCCCGGGAGTTCGAGATTGTAGTGAGCTATGATCATGCCTCTGTACTTCAGCCTGGGTAACAAAATGGAACCCTGACTCTTAAGACGCACTCTTCTTTTTGAATTTTGCTTTTCAGAGATTTAAAACGTAAATATTGCTCTCCTTGCAATAAAAACCCTTGCTGTCCTTTTAATTTGAATTTTTTTTGCTATGTTTTTGCTCATTTCTTTTAGCCTTTTTTGTACGAGTTTGTTATTATGCTTACCTTTGTGTGTAGGGGGTCTCCTCAATTCAGCTTTGTTTTATTAAAACATTCTGGTTGCAGTCTATTAAATTGATTTCATGGGCCAAAACCAGCAGTTGGAAAACACCTAAGATACATTTTTTTCTGTGTGGGAAAGTACATTGATTTCTGAGTAGAACAGGCTTAGGTCTGAATCCTGTGTCTCTCATTTACTAGCTATATGACTCTTAACTGTTAGTTACTTAATGCAGAATTTGCAGCATTTTTAAAGCAGGAAATTGATTCCTCATATAATTCTCAAAGTACGGAATTTTCCAGTTGAAATATATTCTGTGTGTGTTCATGGCCCCTACTGGCAAACATATATCACTGCTAAGAGCCTGTTGTACCTATACACAAACTAAATGAAAATGAAGGCTAGGTCATTGGAACCAGCCTACCACTTCCATTGATTGGTATGCAAGAGAGAAAGGGGAATGTGCAGAAGAGATTCTAGAATTATTGAAATGCTATGAAGAAAAAATGAATTCTAGGTGGTAGCTGAGATTCCATAGCAAATGCAGTATTGCTGTACTAAATTACCCAGTTGATGAAAACATCTTGACAAGTTTTCAAGTCACAATATTGTGTGATTTTTTTGTTTGTTTGTTTTGGAATGATGATGCAGTGGGGTACACTTTCTCAGGTTTTGTTTGGTTTTATATAGAATTCAGTTTCAGATATGTAATTTACATCTGGGCTACCTAGAATGCATTCGTTTGACAGAGTGAAGACTTTTTGCATTGGGGTTGCCATGTTCGTGAAAATGCACAGATAAAAAGGAAAGTTACTTTTGCTAACCTGTTTATCATATTAAAAAAACACACCATATATATTTTCAGTTATTTTTTATTTTGTTTATTATTATTATTGCTTTTTCATAGAGATGAAGTTTGCTCTGTTGCCTGGGCTGGAGTGCATTGGCATGATCTTAGCTTATTGAAGCCTCAGACTTCTGAGATCCTCTCACCTTAGCCTCCTGAGTAGTTAGGAGGCTTGGCAGTACCTGGAGACATGGGGTGGGGACTGACTTCCCATCTCTCTTCCACTTAACTCCTCATTCCTTTCCATGCTCCACCTTTCATGTTTCCAGCCATTCGTTGTCCTTACCACTCTTAGAACCCAGATATTGTGGCCTTGCAAGACGGCTTTGTAACTACCAAACTCAGGGGATGCTGTACTGAGTCACTGCTCCCCCTTTCTTTATTCCCCTGAGGAAACCTGCTCGCTTTAGTAACCCTTAGGTCCCTTCAAGATAGCAGTAAAAAGATTACATGGAGAGACCTTCATAAATAGTACCTTTGTTTCCTTGTTCTTCATCCCATTCAGGATTACTTATTGCTTTCACCAAACCAGTCCTGTTTTGGACTCTTGGACACACTGAGTTCCTCTCTACCTCATGGTTGATTTTTTAGATAGAGCCCCACCCTCCTGTCCCTCTCCCTCATTGTGGACCTTGGTGCTATGGGGTTTATAAGATTTTACTGAGAAAGCCAAGTTTTCCCCATAGGCAGCCATCTGGAGCCATCCTGTCAAAATCTCTGAAATTAGAAAAGCATAAGAAGATAACACAGGGGAAAAGTAGCATCTTCAAATCGGAGAGTGAAGTAATGTTTTTTGGAATACCTATTATGCATTAAGCATTGTGTAGGGTAGTCTCCATCCCCACAACAACTCTGTGTGTTTGTATTTGTTCCCAGGGTAAAAGATCTTGCTCAAGCTCACACACACACATTGAGTGAGTGACCAAATCAGGAATCCAACTTCTCTTTGACTTCAAAGCCTTTGACTTTCCTACTCTGTCATACTGCATCCCTGCTCAGAGCCAGTTTTGTGACCTGTAGAGTGGCTAGTGTTCAGTGGTGATTCTTATGTCATTACCTACATTGGTATTTTCAAATGGATTGTTTGGAAATACTGTATAAATAGTACAAACATTTTAGGACTTGAAGAACATAAAGGAAAAATAGGGAAAATTTGAGACAGGCTTATTCCCTAAAGACAGCAAACAGGATCTCGTAAACACTGATAACTTAAATAGATCTGTAATAACCTTTTGAATAATACAAATGTTGTTTAAATTTTATACCCCAATATTATAATTTTAGGTTTTAGAAGGAATCTTAGAGAGACTGCTATCCATAAATGAGTTGTCTTTTCAGAGCACAACTAGCCCACTTCCCCTTCTCATTAAGTTTCCATTTAGCCATTAGGTGGGAGCTTCAAAAGGGAAAATCCAATCATGTATAATCTCTAGTTAATGGGCATCTATTGAGCGACTGGGTCACCAGAAAGAATAATTACACAGTACCTCTTTGTGCAGTAAACACAAAAATCAAAAGCTAATGCATTCCCAAGGCAAGCCAGATTGTTACTGGCTAACAGCATCCTCCTCTTCAGGGAGAAGGTTGGGGCACCCACCGTGCTTGCTAGGGGAGATTGCAAAGCCATTCCAGAAAAACAAGGCTATCAGGGGAGGAAGGACGAAGGCAGGGGGGCTTCCAAGGCTTTGCTACTTCTAATTGCGGATTCCCTGGGGTGCATTACTGAATAGCAGACCTTCTAGTAAATGTTTTGTGCAATCATCGGAAACTTCATGGGTCTTTGGAATTTCTTGCCACAAGTGCAAAAACAGTGATGACTGAGGTTGAGCTTCACCCTCACTCCCACAATTTAGCTTTTTTTCTAAGCACACCCAACCTTTGTAAATAATGACTTTATGCTTGCTTTTGTCTAACCACTAACTTGATTGATTTATGAAAGATGAGCACATCTCCCTTGACCCAAAATGGCATGTGTTAGCCACAGAGCCAAATAGTTCTTGGGTTTGTATTGGTACACTCTAGCTTGGGTTTGCAAAATTATTTCTTGTAGTTATTTAGGATTTGCAAAACTTGGTATAATTCAAATAACCTGTTTTTCCCCCCTTAGAACACTTCAGTTATGGAAGATCAAAATGAAGATGAGTCCCCAAAGAAAAATACTCTTTGGCAGGTAGGAATGACGGCGCACAGATTAGACAGCAACTGACTTACTATAGATAGGATGCTCCCTCAGTTAATGTCCTCAGTGGAATCAAGAGCCAAGCATTTTTGTTTTCTTTTGTGCAGTTTTGCTAGTTTCAGAATCCACCCTAATTTATCTTCCTTCCATAGGGAATTGTCATTACAAATATGCTAAATAATTTTGGAGTTTCCACAAAGATCTGAAGTGGCTGTAGCCTAAAATGTTCTGTCTGTGGCCTCTGCCTAAGCCAAAGATGGATAGTGATGGCATCCTTTGTCACCAGAATTGCACCATGCCACACGCCAGTATATACATGGATGGCCTTTTCTCCTTTTGCTCTCAACCTTTAGTCTTCTCTCCCATTTCCATTGGTTTGCCTTTTCCTTTTAAGCTCATCTCCTTCTCCCTTGGCTCTATTTTAAGGTTTGCCAGTTTTCTTCCCAATTCCCCAGGTTGTGTGTGTGTGTGTGTGTGTGTGTGTGTGTGTGTGTGTGTGTTGTGTGTGGTTGGGGGTTTGGGGAGCAAGCAGAGTTTCATGATTTGGTGTTTTATCAACCATGCTGGTACACATGGCTTTCCCCTTCATGAAGACAGGATTTAAAAGCAAAACAAATCTAAATCAGAAGAGACTAATATAAAAATGAATTCTCTGGGTTCGTTTGATTTGAAACTAAAAAGATAGATTAGTTAGCAGGAACAAAGTGCACCCAACACATTTAAGAGGAAATGAAGCAAAGAAAAACAACACTAGGAAGAGCTTGCTGGGCTGAGCACGTGGTTGGAAATAGCATATTGAAAATGTGCTATAGAATAGTGCACATACCATTATTTTCTTCTTACATTGTGTACAGACTGAGTTTTGTACCCTCCTTCACGTTTATTATTTTGCAGCGGATGCTCTTCATTTACTATGATTTTTCAATTGGCAGTGGTTCTTCACACTTTAGCTTTAGTTTTTCTTTCATCTATCTTCCAGTCAACTAGTTAATAATTATACAAACACTCTAGGGAGGCTAGATGATTAGGAACTTGTCTGTAAATAAAATAACACTTTTGCTTATCAAATGAATTAATGGCTGTGAAAGTACTTTGTAAATTATAAAGCCGTACACAAGTGTAAGTTGTTATCATTATATTTAACCTGTTATGAATCATTGTTTTGGCAAGTTATTTGGAATAAAATATAGAAATAAAGGGGGAAGGTAAACACACGCAGTTTTCTTTCTTAAGGCACTTTTGAGATTTTGATGTATACCATTTACGCTGTCATGGTATGTTCTCCTTGTCATGAATTACTGTGATCATAATGTTTTGTAAAATCCTGGATCTTGCCTTTTGTTTCTTAATATTATTTCATAAGCATGTTCTGTTGTTATAAAAATATTACCCCTTTTTTTTTTCCTGATGGAGTCTTGCTCTACACCCCAGGCTGGAGTGCAGTGGCATGATCTCAGCTCACTACACCCTCCGCCTCCCAGGTTCAAGCATTTCTCCTGCCTCAGCCTCCTGAGTAGCTGGGGTTACAGGCGTCTGCCACCACGCCTGGCTAATTCTTTTTGTATTTTTAGTAGAGACAGGATTTCACCATGTTGGCCAGGCTCGTCTTGAACTCCTGGCCTTAAAGTGATCCAGCTAACTTGGCCTCCCAAAGTGCTGGGATTACAGACGTGAGCCATGCCTGGCCAAAATCTTACTTTATATGCTGATTTTAGTGGCTTACATTATAGCTCTTAATGGTGATGTGTTAGAATTTGTTTTAAACAGTTGCTTGTAATTGGGCAGTTATTTCTAACTTTTCTTTATTATATTGTGGACATCCTTATGCTTAAAGCAACTTAGATGCCCCTTATTCTTGCCAATATTCATCACAGCAAAGACTTTTCATCTCTGTTTTGAACTCTTTATTTTTTGGATCTGTTGAGACACAAATGTCTTAGTATAAGCAAAGTTTCAAAATCCTTGTTCAATGCTTCCCCCTAGTGGTATCTGGTGTCAGTGAGCTTTTCCTCACCCAAGATACAAAGGAAGAAACATTCTTAGACAATGGTGCCGTAAGATAAACTGAGTGGAAGATAGATGCCTTTCCATCTTATACCTCTAAATATGGACATGAGAACTTCAGACATGAAATTTATAAGATTTTTTGTCAAGGAAGACTGAAGACTCCTTTGGATATTTACAAAGGATGTCTTCTCTGGAATGGGTTTAGTCCACTTTAAGTTAGGGGACATACTGATAGGAAAAGCTCTTGGTTCATTCCATGTAAGACTCCTGAGATAAGTTCCTAATGGAATTAATAGGTGTTTGTAATTCAGCTCTTCAGTTCTTAGAATTATCTTTTGTGTTATTTTTTTCTGGTATTATGTATGAGGAGGCTATCAGAGGAGTGATCGACAAATGATTTGACAAATGTTTGACAAAAGTATTGAGGTTATTTTGTTTAGACAGGGAGGTTACTGCGCCTCATAGTAGTTGTGGTTTGAGTCTAGTGATTGAGATTATTTTTAATGTTACTGTCCAGATGCAGTGTATGTAGTTTCAGTTTTAAAACATATACTGATTCTATGTAAGGACTTGTAGGAAGATTGGATGAGAAATGCATTGTTAGTATAAGAGTCTGTGAGTTGTCCATAAACCACCTATGTAAGATGTAGAATTTTTCAGGTACATGTGGTTTATTTACCTTGGGTCACTTTCTTGGAAGGTAATCTAAAGAAGGATGGGAAAGTCTAAAATGTTTTGCCAGATTAGTAGCCCTGGCAAAACCGTATGGAAGAGATTGAAACTGTTGGGTAAAATGAAGCTTTTTGGATTGAATTGCTTTCAGGTTTCAACACAGCACAGCTTGTCTTTGTTATATAGACCTGTGGTTCTCAACATGTGGTCCCTAAAGTGTAGTCTCTGGACCAGTGGCATCAGCATTGCTGGGAAACTTGTTAGAAATACAAATTCTTGGGCTCCACTCCAGACCTCTAGGGTGGGACCCAGCGGTCTGTGTGTTTAACAACCCCTCTTGTTATTCTGATGCTAGTTCAAGTTTGAGAACCATTAGCATAGATGTGTGTAGCATTAACTTTCAACTTTGAGGAAGTAAAACAAACTGTTAATAATCAGTTGCCACTTTGCCAAGTTGAGCAGTTTCTCTACGATGGTTATCTCCAGCAACAGTTATCTTTGGAGATGATAATTCCTATATATCCTGTGTATAGAGAGATACCCAGTATATATCTTTGGAGCATCATTTTGTAATAAGCGTTCGAAAATGATGATTTAAGGTGCCTTTTAGAAATAGCTATCACTTTGGCATTTCCTGTAGTGACTAATTTGAGGACACAGACCCCGAATACATTTTAAATTCCTGAATGAATTAATGATGGAATGAGTTTGGCTTTAGGGTAAAAGTGTCATTTTAAGATTAAATACACAGGGTGAAAAATATTTCCATGAAATATTAATTAGGTTTCTTTCCTTGTTAAACTAATTATTTTTTTGTTTTTCTAAAATAGATAAGTAATGGAACATCATCTGTGATCGTCTCCAGAAAGAGGCCATCAGAAGGAAACTATCAAAAAGAAAAAGACTTGTGTATTAAATATTTTGACCAGTGGTCTGAATCAGATCAAGTGGAATTTGTGGAACATCTTATTTCACGAATGTGTCATTATCAGCATGGACATATTAACTCTTACCTGAAGCCCATGTTGCAGCGGGACTTTATTACCGCTTTACCAGGTAACTGTACTTGTCTTTTCAAAAGCTGAGCGATCGAAGAATGCCCGGCCCAAGGATCTAGGTGGATATTTATGAAATGATTGAATGAGTACTGTGTGAGGCAGCATTTCTTTGGGACACATACTTTAATATATGGAACTTGAGGAATTATAATTTAGTATCTATCTAGGAAATATAGGCAGTATCTTTAACAGTGTTCATTATTGGCCGGGCATGGTGGCTCATGCCTGTAATCCCAGCACTTTGGGAGGCCAAGGCGGGTGGATCACCTGGGGTCAGAAGTTCGAGCCTGGCCAACATGGTGAAACCCCATCTCTACTAAAAGTACAAAAATTAGCCAGGGGTGGGCGGATGCCTGTAATCCCAGCTACTCAGGAGGGTGAGGCAGGAGGATAGCTTGAACCCGGGAGGTGGAGGTTGCAGTGAGCCAAGATTGCACTGCCGCACTCCAGCCTAGGTGACAAGTGTGAGGCTCTGTCTCAAAAAAAAAAACGTGTTCATTATTGGTTCACCCTGTTGCTTCATTCGGTTTGTTGAATGAGTTAATGATATGCTTTTTATTTTGATGTCGTTTAGAGTCTGCACTTTGCCTTTGTAGGTAATTTTTAAAAACATGGTGCTCTTCCCTTCAAACATAGTTTGTATGTTTGGGAAGTGTCCCAAAGTTTAGGACATTCATTTGTATCTGAAGTGGCACTTAAGGAATGGCAAAAATATATTGGGAAAACTGGTAGCATGTCTTTATTATATTTCTCAAAACCTGTTTCTGCATCCTCTCCCTCACTACTGTCTTCCCATATATGTCTCATACATGCATAGGTGTGTACACACACACACACACACACACACACACCTGGTTAAATTTACTTTGATTTTTAAAAGTAGACTTTATATTTTTAGAGCAGGTTGAGGTTCAGAGCAAAATTGCAGGGAGAATGCAGAGAATTCCCGTATTCACATACCCGTTCCCTCAGCCTGCCCCACTATGGGCATTGCACAGCAGAGCAGCACATTTGTTACAATTCATGAACCTGCGCTGACACATCGTTATTACCCCAAAGTCATAGGTTACGTTAGGGTTTACTCTTGCTGTTATTCATTTTGTGGGTTTGGTCAAATGTATAATGATATACATTTGCCTTAAGAGTATCCTACAGAATGGTTTCACTGTGCTCCACCTATTTATTTCCCTTTGATTTTTAAAAAATAATTTAAAATTTGCTGTATTCTGTACCACCTTTTTATTTTTCTCAACGAAGTGGCACCTTGCTATGTGGGCCAGGCTGGCCTGGAGCTCCTGGGCTCAAGTGATCCTCCTGCCTCAGCCTCCTGAGTAGCTGGTACTGCAGGCATGCAGCACTGTGCCGAACTGGTGATCCTCCTGCCTCAGCCTCCTGAGTAGCTGGTACAGCAGACATGCACCACTGTGCCGAACTTCCCTTTGAATATGATTAATCATGAATTTTTTTCTGTTTCTATATTGTTTTTTAAAAAATTCTCAATTTAAATTTGGCTAGGTAAGATATAGAGATTTCACTCCTGTAGAGAATGCTGGCCAGAATGTTTTCCTCTGATGTGGCCAGTGTAATGTGTGGTTAAAATTGCCACGTCAAAATAAGCCTAGAAGTAGCCAGGGATGAGCCAGTACCATTGCCACAACCCTAGCACTTGTCAGAGCTACAGGATAGCTTCTTGAAGAGTAGCTCCTCCCTTAGCCTATCTGTGATTTACAGAATATCAGGACTCCGTGTTCTAAGTCCTTCCACAGAAAACGGAAACCTGGGGCTGCACGTTGACAAATCAGCTTCTGATTTCTAATCTCTCTCCCGAAACTTGTAAGTTTACCTTCTGCAGTGGGAGTTTTAAGGATATTTGAGAGTTAGCTTAGAAAAATTTGACACTGCTGTTCTTTTTATGCTGAAATGTAGCATGACTTGCTCATTTCTTCCATTAGAATCTCTAGAAAAGCAAAACATGAATCCTTTGTTTCTAGAATCATACTATTTAATTGCTTAAGGGGATCTTAGCCATCACTGAGTCCTGTTTTTCATTGTGTAGATTAGGAAGCCAAAGAGAAATTAATTGGGTGAGATGCCCAGAGCCACACATCTTGATTATAGTGGTGGTGGTGTGAATGATTATAGGGGTTGATTCAAAAATTAGTACAAAGGCTAAGGAAAATTCCTTAAATTGGCCCCATGTACTGAATGTAAGGATTACAACTCAATTCAATAATTCTCACTTTTAATTATGAGGGAGGGATCCAGGGTGGAGAGGGAGACATGCTTTTGATTGTATGAGAGAGGATTACAGGTGAATGGAAGTAAGATGAGGCATGTACACATGATGCAGCTTCTCTATATGTACAGAACTCAAACTCAGAAACCTATGGAATCAGTCTACATCTGACACCAAGAAAAGACAGAGTCGTTTTTTAGGTTGGTGATTGTATTTATCCCTCATAAGTGATTTTAAATGATGAACCTGCGCTGACACATCGTTATTACCCCAAAGTCATAGGTTACGTTAGGGTTTACTCTTGCTGTTATTCATTTTGTGGATTTGGTCAAATGTATAATGATATACATCTGCCTTAAGAGTATCCTACAGAATGGATACTATCCTACAGAATGGAGGATACTCATTTTTGTCAAGCAATTCAATTTATTGTTTTGTTTTCCACCGTTTTGTTTTAATTTGCTTCTGAAGTGTGTTTGAGTGCCAGGGAACTCACCTTATATTTGCAGAGGAGCCACAAGGTGGCACTGTTGAAGTTCTCTTGATTTTCAGAGTATAGTTCAGAGGCAACCCCATCTCTTAGGGAGTATACAGCCTTGGAGAAGAAGCAGAACAGATGAACATGTGTTATGTATATAAATATGGTTAGTATAATTGCATACAATTCAGTTTTCATTACAGTGAATGTTAAGGCATTGTCCATATCTCTGTTAAAGTGGAATTTTGTGGTATTGAATATTACATGAAATGAATGGACCATTGGCTGGGACATGGAAATACTTTAGTTAAAATGCTATTTGTTTTAACAGGACTTGATCTGAACATATATACATATGTCAGTATATATCATACATATGAATCTAATAGCTGAGGACAAGCTGGCCAAGTTGATTGTGTTAGTTAGTATCTAGTAGACCTAGATTAAACATGGCATTAGTTCCTTAACACAGACTCTGCCTTAAGAGCATCACAGGAGAAACAGGTCCATGTCCATGTTCATACTTAGATTTAATAATGTGTGGAGCAACTTACGAATCATTATACTAGTTTGGTGTTTCATTATTACTGTACATCATCTTGAGTTTGAGTTTTTACACTATTGAAATTGACAGTCAACTTACGACTTCATTTGATTGTGAAAACCATTAATTCTATAAAAATTATCTATAATTTTAGCTTTTAAATGCTTGCTGTGAATATCATACCTGTCAGTATAGGGAAAATGGAAAATGTTTGTGGTCTCTGGCTCCTTTTGGCTCAGTGGAAAAAGTGATAATTATGATATGCCTTTCTAAAAATCATAGTAAATGTTTAGTCTGCAATGTCAATTTCTGCATGCTGAGTTTGCGGTTTGTAAAGAACTGTTGTTAATGGGAAAATTCATACCATGTAAAGTAGAGACAGATTGTATTTCAAAAAGGATGATAAGCATTGGTGATCTGTTTGTTGAGGTGTCTAAGCAATTAAGAGTTTTGAAACACTTGGCTTTCTGGCCCTGGTTTATTCAATTGTCTTATCCCCAAGAAAGGATGATGAGCCATATTGTGGACCATAAATGTGACAGAGATTAGATGAAAGGTCCTAGGAGATGTGGAAGAACCAGAGCATAGATAAAGCTTTAGGTTGGGTACACGGCCAGAGCAGCGTGACAGGAGAAAGTATGGGTGCTGGGGTCACACAGGCCCTTGGTTTGAATCCTAGCCCTTACACTCTACAGCTGTGTGGTCCCACTTTTTGGAGCCTCAGTTTCCTCATCTGTGTGGGAATAATAGCAATACTTTATGGGTACTGTGTGAGGATTAATGATGATACGTTATAGTATGCAGGGCATCTATTGGGTATTCTGAGGATGGCAGCTTAGAAAAACGCCCAGAGAGGCAGGAAACACCTGCTTCTCCAGAGGTAGTAAGATTTATTGCTAGGACATTTTAATTATTCTGAATTAATCCACTGATTTCCGAATTGATTCATCCTGACATCATATAGGTGTGTGTCACTTTGTTGATTCGTTTCCTGGGTGTTTTATGGAAAAAGATGTTAGACTTTGTGAGCTGAGCCGCTTTTCACTTCATTTCTGTCTGAAACCTTACGTTGGTGTTTTCCAGGTGGAAGGCATCCGTTGAGGGACTGTTGCTGTTAGCAATTGCATTGTTTTCTTTTAAAACGTTTAGAACTTCAGATTTTACAACTAGATTTGTGACTTGGGAGGGGGAAGGGATAGCAGGGGTGGGTGGGAAAGGAAGTTTCTTTGCAGCTGCTCTTTGAAATGCATTTCTAAAATAATAAAAGTTTCTGTAATTGTGTGATCTAAGCAGCTGTGTTAAAACTCGTTGTAGTCAAGGGCATTGAATTGACATTTGAGTTTCATTTTGATACAGTGTTATTTACATATTGAGCTTTGAAATTTGTGCCTTTTAATTGTTTTAACTTATTATTGAAGTTTTTCCAGACTTTCATCTGGTTCCTGTAATTAGCAACAGCAGCATGTCTTCAGCACTGTGTGCGAAGTGTTATGGCCTCAATTTTCTGAAGCTGTAATGTGTCCTCTTGTTGCCTTAGGAAAAGGGGGTGGTGGTGGGAGATGGGGGAGTCTCAGCATGATAGAGACAGTATTGAGAGCCAGACATAGGTACTTCAGAAAATGCTTAAATACCTCAAAGCACTTTTTAGCTCAGGCAAATGGACCACCTTATTCAGTAACCTCTTTGTCCTGAACAGGCTTGAAACCAGAAAGTTACATGGTCTGCATGGCTCCTGAGGGTGGCCACTCTAAGGTACCTGAACAGAGATTGTTTGATTCCTGTTCTTCTCAAAACATTTAAGGGGCCATGAGACTTATACCAAAAAAACAGAGGGAGGGGGCTTAGCTTTTTGCTAGAGGGGATGCAAAATGCAGAAAGTAACAAGAAGAATATTGTGTAGTGGCCTTGTCCATTGATATCCATTGAGATGATTTGGGGGAGAGGAGAACAAAGACTGACATTTCTTGAGTAAACTTCTTATTTACCCATCTCCTTACATATGCTGTCTTACTAACTTTCCCAACAAGACTGGGAGATTCCCTCCATGTAAAATGAGGGTATTTAGAGTACCTATCTCAGAAGGTTATTGCAAAGATTATATGATGTAATTTATTTCAGACATTTAATATCATTCTGATATTATGGAAGACTGAGATCCTAAAAGGAAAACTGATTTGCTTAAGGTCACACAACTAGCAGTTGACAGAACTGAGATTCAACCTGGTTTATCTGACTTTCAGGCAGTGTGTTTTCCACAAGACTAAAACATGCTGCCTTATAGAGGGAGGACGTGCACTTAAAGTATTAGACAAAGGAAATAGGTCAAATCTCATAGATATCACTCAGATGTTGCTTAATTGGACTGATGGCATTTGAAAGAGGGAGAAATAAGTATTAGTAAGGGATTTATTTCTGTAAAAACTCATTGATAGCCTAGTTGTGAGCAATTGATGGGGGAATCAAAGAGGACTAAAAGGGATATCATTGCTGTAAACCGATAGTTCCCAATATTTCAGTGTTATCTAGTGGCACTTCTTAAAAATACATATTCCTGGCTGGGCACGGTGGCTCATGCCTGTAATCCAAGCACTTCCGGAGGCCGAGTTGGGCGGATTATGAGGTCAGGAGATCGAGACCATCCTGGCCAACATGGTGAAACCCCGTCTGTACTAAAAATACAAAAATTAGGTGGGTGTGGTGGTGTGTGCCTGTGGTCCCAGCTACTCGGGAGGCTGAGGCAGGAGAATCGCTTGAACCCAGGAGGTGGAGGTTACAGTGAGCTGAGATGGCGCCACTGCACTGCATCCTGGTGACAGAGTGAGAATCCATCTCAAAAAATAAAAAAGAACAGATTCCTGGGCCTTATCATCTAGAGGTTCTGATTTAGTAGGTCAGGAGAAGATTGGGGGAATATTTTTTTGTTGCTGTTGTTTTAAAAATCAGTAACCCTGAGTTGAGTCAGATACAACCACACAGACTCATAGACCCCCCCCAGATAGGTGGAAGGTTTGGGTGCTGCTTTCCCATCACAGATGATGGGGATGTTGCAGCCTTTGAGGTTTGAAAAGGCAAGTACCTAATGCATTCTTTTTATTTTTTATATTGTTTTTAAAAGACAGAGTCTTGCACTGTCACCCAGGCTAGAGTGCAGTGGCGTGATCTCCACTTACTGCAACCTCCATCTCCTAGGTTCAAGTGATTCTCATACCTCATCCTCCCAAGTAGCTGGGATTACAAGCGTGTACCACTATAGCTAATCTTTGTATATTTAGTAGAGATGGAGTTTTGCCTTGTTGGCCAGACCAGCCTCAAACTCCTGGACTCAAGCGATCTGCCCATCTTGGCCTCCCAAAGTTCTGGGATTACAGGTGTGAGCCACCATGCAGCCCCTAATACATCCTTGTCTTGCTGTTTGTTTCACCTTTCAGAGAGCAGAGGATTCTAGAGGGGAATTAATTAGAGATGTGTTTATAACCATTTAGGAGGATTTGGGGTTAATGATGTGAAGTAATATAAACCTTTAAAAGTGGCCGTGTTCTTAGCCTGGGCAACATAGTGAGACCCTGTCTCTACTAAAAAAAATTTTTTTTTTTTAAATTTGCCTGGCATGGTAATGTACACTTGTAGTCCCAGCTACTAGGGAGGCTGAGGCAGGAGGATCACTTGATTTTGGAAGGTCAAGGCTGTAATAAGCCATGATCATGTCACTGCACTTCAGCCTGGGCGACAGAGCGAGATGCTGTAATTAGCTGTGTTCTGATATTAAGTGCAGAAACCGGAAAAGGAAGATAGATAAGTACCCCAGCATTCGAAAGATTGAAAGAGCCAAGTCTGTTAGTCCACGGCTAGAGACTGAATGAAAATGTTTAGAGGACTGACAGATTCTGCAGTTTGAAATTCTGATTAATTTGTCAATCCTAGTGATGGAGAGGCACAAGTAGAACCCCATGTGATTATCCTTGGATTTCCCTGATGTTAAGTAAACATAGAAGATTGAAGAAAGGCGGCCAGGTGCAGTGGCTCACGCCTGTAATCTCAGCTCTTTGAAGGCCAAGGCAGGAGGATTGCTTGAGCCCAGGAGTTTTGAGACCATCCTGGGCAACATAGTGAGACCTCATCTCTACAAATGATAAAAAAAATTAGCTGGGTGTGGGGGCATGTGACTGTAGTCCTAGTTACTTGGGAGGTTGAGGTGGGAGGATTGCTTGAACCCAGGAGTTTGAGGTGGCAGTGAACCATGATTGTGCCACTGTACTCCAACTTGGGTGGTAGAGTGAGTCCCTGTGAAACCTTTGAGAATGGTACCAAGAGGACCAAACCCCAAATAATGTAAAATTGGCCAAAATGTTGAAGTAAATTGAAAGAGTTGAAAACAAAATAATTAACTATTTGGAGCAAGATTATAAAGAATGAAGGAATAATGTGCTTAGAATAGATAGTGTAGTGATAATAGAAAGAAACAACGTATTTTCACTCCCATTAACCTAATTCCACCCCCCCAACCCAAGAATAATGGCTTTAAAGGAAAGGTTAGCAAAGTTGTATTTGAAAAGATGTGAAGATATTTAGGAATCACATAGCTCATATAAACAAATAGGCCTAAATACATTGTATGTCTGGATAGTGGCAAAACTTGTGGTTGTGATTTTTCAAGTTGTAGAACATTGTGAAGTAATTGAAAACCAGTATGCAGAACTATTGGGTACGGTTGTGCCCTGTACAGCTTGTACAGTTGCACGTGATAGTCTTGCATGATAGCACCAGAGATGACTGATGAACAGAATTCCTGGTTTTAAGAACTGGAGAAGGTGTTTTGGGGGGATTTAGCTATGAAATTAGATGTTGTACTTTAGCAGAATTCTTAGATGAGTTTCAAAGGCTAATCAGCCTCTGAAAAGATTGTGTATGGTTGTGTAAACCTAGAAGGATGTATACAGAATGTGAAAAGTTGTTCCCATCTCTGGGAAATGGGGTTTAGAGATGTAAAAAATTTTGCTCATCTACACTTTATAGGTTTTCTATAATGAATGTGAACTAGATATGTTTAAAAGGGATACCAAGCAGCTAGTGTCAACATATAAGTGAAAAATTTCAATACAACTTCATGTAGTAAACCCCAGCACGGGAACATGAAAGCAGCCATACCAAACTCACCTTATTTCCTTTTTGGATAAAGTTACCAGGCTAGTAGGTACGTCTGAAGAATGAAGTAAATAAATGGTAGTATCATCATAGGCCGGTTTTTCCAAATACCTGAGGACAGAATAGAGAGATATGGGCTGGGCAGTGGCACATATAGATGACTGCAGACTGGATGGCTCAGTGTGGGTGCCCTGGGCGTATTGATGAGTGCATCAGTGTTAGCTTGGAGGAAAATATTATAATAATAGCTACTAATAGCTAGTGTCATGGGTGCTGTCCTTGGTTCTGACCCATTTAACATGTTTGCCAACACGGTTTAACATGTTTGCCTTAGTACTTTAGCCCATCATGCAGGTCTGGTGTGGAATACCCACTCTTCTGGATGTGACAAAAATCAGAATTCTAGAGACTGAAATGGATGGGTCAGACAAAGCTTTGAAGGTGAATTATAGTAAGGATAAATATAAACTGTACAAAGCTGCCCCTGCCTTTCCAACTAACTGTACAAATAGAGCATTAGGGGACATTGTTTTAATAGGTGTTTTGGGGGGAGAGGCCTAGGATTTTATTCCAAGGTACTGCCATGTTAGGCGTCTTCTGTGATATGACTGTCAGAGGAAGTCAGTGCAGCCTTTGATCACATTAATTGTAATATAAATGACATGCAGGAAAGGACAGTGGTCCCAGTGTAGTCTTTATTCTTAGACCATAGCTTGGGTCTTTGATCTAATCCAGAGTAAGACAATTTTAGTATATGAAGGACCTGGAAATTATAACCAACGGTATAATAATAGTCATTCTTAGAGTTGAAGAAACTTTAGTTTGTAAAGCATTTTTCGTGCATCATCTCATTTTGATATTTTCAGAATCAAGTAGAGATTATTATCATAATCTTATACGGATGAGGAAACTGAGACTCTGAAAGTTTAATAATTTACCTACATCTGGCCTTTCAACAACCAAGTTTAGTGCTATTATACTACTTCTAATTATTTTGAGAAAAGGAACAGATATTAACTTTGTAGAGTGCTTTATTGTCTATAAAATGTTTTTGTAAAACTGTTGAATTTGATTCTGACAGTGTGAGAAAGGACAGTTGTTACTGGTGGTTAGCATTTTGTATGTTAAGGCGCAAAAATTCAAGGCACAGGAATGTTTCAGTGTTTGTTTCATGTCATAGAACTAGTAAGTGGTGAACCTGGGACTTGAAATGGGAATTTTCTGATGAT
Organism: Theropithecus gelada; assembly: GCF_003255815.1. Lineage (NCBI taxonomy): Eukaryota > Metazoa > Chordata > Mammalia > Primates > Cercopithecidae > Theropithecus > Theropithecus gelada. The sequence goes on along the minus strand of NC_037673.1, from coordinate 168,058,556 downwards.
ATGTTCTGTGTTCTCATCCCTGCACAGAATAAGCTTGGAGATAAGCTTTATTTCTTGCAACTACAGAAGACATGCTTACTGCCACAGGATGGGGGTTTACAGGTGGCAACAGTGGTGGCCGTGTTGATCATCTTCCCATTGTGAATGTCAGGCAGAGGCTGGGAGTGGTTTTCTTTGAGAGTATCCTTATATCGTGTGGGAGGTTGAAGCCAATAACCTCTAAGATTCTAGGATTTGTAGACATGGGGCTATTGCTTTTGAAGATTGTCCCCATCCGTTTAGGAACAGAAAATGGATACTCACAAAAGATGAAAAGATTGACAGAAACACATTTAAGCACAATCGACTTTAATTATTGGATTGCCATTTAACTTTTCGTAAGTTTTTCAAGATGAGTCGGTGTTTTACCTTGTTTCTCTTCTGACCTCCCGGGGATTTACACCGGGTATGGATTAATGGGGATATGATTTGTTATGAGAGACAGTGAATAAGATGGGAATGAACACAAACTTTGAAGCAAGAAATCTGAGTTCCAGTCTTGGAGTGTAAAATCTTGAGTTCTTTACCTCTCTGTACTTCATCTGTAAAATTTGGGGCATCATTGCCCCACAGGAGGGCTGTGAGAGTTATATAAAAGAAAATGAAGTCTTTTATCGTAATATTTGACAAATACAGAACTGTCCAAGGTCAGCTTTTACACACAGAGAAGAGTTGCTGTTAATTGTTTATCGTAAAAAATCAGAACCAAAAAGAAGTGTGTATGTTTATGTACTCATGGATTTGAGTATCTGTACAACTTTTGATATTACTAAAATACTTCAGGATTTCTTTATTCCTCTTATCTTTAAGGAAATGATGGCTGGTTCTTTTCTATCTCTCTTCCCGTTCCTTCATTCCCTTTTCTGTTTTGTAGAGCAAGGCTTAGATCACATAGCAGAAAACATTCTTTCGTACCTGGACGCCAGGTCTCTGTGTGCAGCAGAGCTGGTATGTAAAGAATGGCAGCGAGTGATCTCAGAAGGAATGCTTTGGAAGAAGCTGATTGAACGAATGGTACGCACTGATCCCCTATGGAAAGGACTTTCAGAAAGAAGAGGGTGGTAAGTACTTGGGTTGCTTGTTCCCTTGAAAAAATTTCATTGACAGAGTCAACTTGATTAGTCAAAAGTGCAATTTTACTTGCAAATGTGCTGGCCTATTTTTAAAAAGGGGGGAAAATGAGTGATCAAAAGTTGAAAGAAAAAGTTAAAGCTGTTAAAATTTCTCCCTCTGAAATGTGTATTTCCTTTATTAACTGTATTATATAGTTTGAATGGGATTTGGCTTTTCAAAGCTATGTGTTTATGCTTTTTCCTTCACGTTTTGCTTAGGTGATGATACCATTACCAAAATATAGATACGACAAAAATAAGAGGAAGTCAGGTAGTGCCACTTTCCTGTTTGTTATTACTTCTGGTAGAGGAAGTAATAGTGATAGGATTTTTCAGAGAAAACTCACAACTCTGATGCAGCTTTATAGCTAGCTCTATGCTGTATGGCCCAGTTAGCACAGAGAGAGCTACAGAAAGAGGTGCATATAGGGCTGTATTTTCCTTATGAGTGAGGGTCAGAGCTGTATTTTCCTTACGGGAGGAAGTTTGATGTGTACTAAGTTAGATGTTTCACAGTGTAGCGCTTTTTATTAAACTCTATGGAATAAAAGGCTAGATTGTTATATATTAGTACTCAGAAAACAGAAGATCAGGATTGTGTTAGAGAGCTGTGAATTGAGCTAAACTTGTCTCTAACATGTAAATTTGTCAGAAATCCTGCTTTTGAACAGTTAAAGCTCAATGCAAGTTAAAAGACATGAAAGATATATCTTTGTCAGCACCATGTTTAGATAAAATTCACCCTTTTATGTGCAAAAATGTAACATCTGTTTGTTTTTATTTGCCAGGGATCAGTATCTGTTTAAAAACAGACCCACAGATGGCCCTCCAAATTCATTTTATAGGTCATTATACCCAAAGATTATCCAGGATATAGAGGTAACTTTATGATTTATCTGTTTTATGGGCTCTTAGTGTCTTGTTCTCGACTTTTTATGTTGCCTTAGAGTGTTCTTTTGTTCTAAAATCGTAGAACTAATAATTTTTTTAGAAGTTGGGCTTTTGGAGTAAATGTGTCACGATGTATATAATCTGCAGCTCTTCTTCAGAAAAGATAATGTCTTTTGCAAAGAATATCTAACTTTTCTAAAACATGAAATGCTTCTGCAAGGCTGCCAGTTAATTCAAGCCTTAATCTAAAATCATCTTTTTATTATAATCTGATAAATTTTCCAAAATCCCTGGCCCCATTTTTTAAAGTAAACATCGTTTTATATTTTTGAGCCATCTCTAGAGAACTAGAGAAGGCACATTCCAAGTTTTCTCTGTACATTACTCATAGTTTTTCATAAAAATGATGCAGATATCATTCTAAGCAACAGTTAGGTGGATTTATAGGGCAGATTATGCTCCTGGACCGTTTTGGATTTGAGCGTAACTTCACCAGACCAGTAAAACTCTGTAAACTTGATGAGAAACACTGGAGATGTTTGATATCGTTCATGTGTTCTAATTAGTTCAGTTTTACTATTTAGACTTTTTCCTTGAACCAGGAAAGACATGCACAGGCATTTCTCATTAACTCTTTCACATGTGTTCTTGGCAGGTCTTGGTTACTTCACTGTTTCCTCCTTGGCAGAAAAGTTTAGCCTTTGCTAGGCGATGCAATATCACCCATAAAGTTATACTCAGTTTCCCAAATGTGAAGTAATCCTCTCCCCCAGGTGATAGACATAAAAGTTATTGTGCCAAAATTCATTAAGGGAGAAACATGTGCTTTTTCGGACCCCTCCCCCCTTCCAGGCAGATGTGAATAATGGAATCATTCCATTAATGGTAAATCTGAATGTGACTGGAATATCATTATTTAAAACACAAACTGTCTTGAATATTCTGCTGTCTGAAACGATTATAAGCAACCCTTTAAGGAGGTTAAATAAAAACTTTCACTAGATAAATCATAAAGTTTAAGAATTAATTGACCACTGGCAGTTCCAAACTTAGAGTAAGTTGCCCCTGCAGGGCTAGTGGCTGAGACATGGTGTTAACTTTAATCTTAGGTTGATGTGTGTGTGTCGTAGGGGAGATGGGGCTGTCGCTTACCCCTAGGTAGTTGTACTAAGGCATTTCTTATGTACACATCTTATAAACTACATTACATTCTGTTTTTTGTTTTCCTTTGATGAGGGGCAACTATTTACAAAGTTATCTCCAGACTTCTTTGAATAATTTTATCAAAAAAATTCTTTGGAAAGAAGGAAAGAATGATGTTTAAAAGAATGATGTTTAAAGTTAATTATGAACAGGAACCTTGGAAGAACTCTGATCAGGTTGAAGATGTGGCGACATAGATTATTTTATTGAATCCTGATGACTGCTCTTATAATTGACAATGTGAAATCAGTATTCTGTGACATGACACTATGTGACACCACCTGCCATCATCATTTCTTCAAGCTCAAATGATATTTTAAAGTAGGAGGGGAGGCAGGTGTGAGAGGAAACAGCTCTATGGGAAAGCCCTGTGCGACACAACCTCTACATCATGGTGGTCTACCCAGTGGTTCTTAAAGTGTGGTTTGGAAAAACCCACTGGTCGACCACAGAAGTCTTCTCCAGATTTTTGTGGGCTAGACCTCTTAATATAAGCGATGATGTTTATACTTTGATATATGCACTACTAGTAATAATCATAAAAGTAATGTACCACTAATAGCATTTACTTATGCCAGATACTTTGTTAACTACTTTATAATGCATTTTCTCTTTTAACATTTTGGACAAAACCTGAAAGGTAGGCCAAGTACTTATTTAAATTTGAGGGAACCTTAGAAGGTTAAAACGGTTAAACAGTTTAGTCAGGATCCCACAGCTAGTGGGTAATTGAGTCTGTGATCAACCGTATACCCTTCTACCTTAATACGAGTTTTTAACAATAGACCACTGCTACCACCTCAAAATAGATTTTTTTATTCCTGTTTTGGGAGTGTGTTTCATTCTGTCCAGAGTAAAACAGAATATAGAGAGTTATATGTAGAGAGTTCTTTCAGTGATCCTGGATCAAATGAGAGACTCTCACGGGCTTGACTCTGTTCATATGGCTGGTACAAAATCCTCACAAGCAGACTATAATAATTACAAATACCCACTTCAAGTCCTTGCATATATCAAACTGTGTTGGGTGATTTACATAGGTTACTGTTTTTTATTCTTACAAGGTGCATGTTATTATCTTTATAATAGGGGGAAACTGAGACTAAAAGAAGTTTTAGGACTTGCTGCATAGTTAACTAGAAGAGATGGGATGGGATTTTAACTGAGGTCTGTCTAGCTCTATCCAGGCTGAGAGTTGTTGTTTGTCATTTTCAGAGTGGAAAATTCAAGAAGTGAGGGAGAAAGAGGCATGTTTTATGCCTGCTGAATTTCAAGGTGGTGTTTGCCTCCTTCTCTAATTGTGCGAATACTCAGTGTCCTTGACTGTTCGTTGAAAAAAGGGTATGAGTTAAGATCTGATTAGTGGGCCCCGTTTTAGTCCACTTCTGTGAAAGTAGTAGGGTTTTAAGCACATTGCAGAAAGATAAATGACACTTGGAATGTCAAGTGGCTGTTTTATGTCCCCCTCCCTCCCCAGTTGCCTGTACATAGCTTTAGAGTCTCTTGTGTTTTTTCCCATATACTTTGCAGGGTTGCCAGTTCACAACACCTTTTTCTTTTTTTTCCTTCTTCCTCCACCTCGACAGCTTGGCTTATGTGCCGGCTCCTGTAATCTGTACATTCCCAGATTTGGCTTTGATGAACAGACAGGAAATGTTCATCTCTGAATCTGCCCTTCTACATTGACCCACCAAAAATTGGCTTAATTTTAAGGGAAAATAGAGAACCTGGCTTAGTGCAGCCAACTCCTGTTATTCAGGAAATGAGGATGTGAGAAATGGAGTCTGGGAGAATAAATATGTATTGTAAGCTTTCTGCAAAGGCTCATCTCGCCTGGGTGTTCTTGCCACACATAGAGAGGGTTTAGAGGGCCTCTGAATTGAGAAGGAATTCCTAGAAAACCTGAGGCTCACTCCTAAAAGAAGCAGCCATATTCTCCTTTGCTGTCTGGAGTCTTAGTTGTTGTTGTTATTGTTGTTACCATCAATGGTGGGCTGACTGTAGAGCTTTGCTACAAGTGATTTAATTTAATCCTCAAATTGTCAAAGCTGAGATTTTTACTCCAAAGTCCATGCTGCTTTCACTCTAGTGTCCATTAACAGAGAGTTGGGAGTTGTTATAGCAGCCCTAGAGTTCTGGTATTCTGAACTTGGGTTTTTCTCTTTTGCCATTTGAGTAGTGACAAACTCCTTCAAGTAATCTACTTTCTTCCTCTCTTCATTCATTGCATTGAAGCCTTTGAAGTGCTCTTCTTGGACAGACCACTGGGAAAATGATGGTGTGTTGTATCACACCTTTTAATAAGCCACATTTTATTCAGGGAAAGCAGGGAGCTTTTTTTGTGGTTTGCAAACCTGATATTAACATTGTCCTGACCAGAAAATGTCAAAACTTGCCCACCCACCCAGTTGTGTTTAGGCTTCTAAAAATAATGTTATTCCTCCATACTCAGACATCTGTTTTCACTCTATTGCCAATTTAAATGCCGCTGTATACTCTGTGTATCATGGCTACTTTCCCAGTATTTTGAAAATTTGCGCAGGGTAAGGGGATTTTACAAGTTCTCAAAAACATGAAATATTCCTCTACAGTAGCCATACCACATGATGGCTAAGTGAAATGATAGGTATCCACATAATTAAAGAGGTGCACCTGTGTATGACCTCTATTCCTGCTGCTGGCATTAGGATAATAGTTGGATTCCATTTGAAGGCTCAGCCTCTTCCTGGGAATGGTTAGGGAAGGCTCAGGCTTATTAGCATTAAATATCAGCCTACACTGAGACAACGATTTCTGGCAGCTTTGTGAGAATTATGTATTTGTTGTTGCAGCCCACTTTCTTTTTGGTTAACGTTTTCAACAACTGAAGAAGAACGTAACTACCATTTGCTGGCACTATAATGAGAACTTACATAATCTCATTTGAACCTTAACAGTGGTTTTGAGGGAGTAGATATTACTCTTCCCATCTTTACAGCAGTGGAAGTCCTTTGCCGAAGTTGCTACTTGACCCAGGTATTTTCTACCACAGTGGGCTACCTGCCAGTTTTAAAGGTCTAGTTTTTCTAAAAAAAGACCTGGCTTATAAGCATTCAGGTAAAAGTCGAGGTCGTCAGACATCATGGGGGTAGTTTTTGAGGCTGGCGTAGTTGACAGGAAGTGCTGCTTTTTTGTGCAGGTGGCCTGGGGAATTGAGAAGAGGAACAGGGTTGGTGCGCAGCAAAGCAGTCAACTCCCTGCTCTGGCTCCGTGTCTCTTTCACGGCTTTTCAAAACAAGCTACACTTTGGGATTCAAGAAACTGATGATTTCTAAAACAGGCCTAGGTGAGGACTTTGTAAAATGACACATCAGGAATTGGTTGACAAACTATTTCTTTTAAAATGCAGAAACTTATTCGAGAAAAGTAGGCTTTTTGTAAGTGTTGAGAAGCTAAGCCATTTGCTAACTTCCGTTCAACTTAGAATGAAAATCTGGTATCTAGCAGAGCTTTTGTGAGGTCCTCTTCCCTAGCTCTTACTTGAGGGTTGGGGATAGAGAGTATAGCTCAGCCTTTATTGTTGTTGTCATCCTCTGTCCAGACATCTCAGGGGACTGATGTATCACAGGCTGAGTGTGTACAGAGGACCCTGGCTCCTCTGTGCAGTCTTCTCTGCTGCGTCTTCAGGGTTTTGGGTACAGTTAAAGATTGTAGCCACATCACCCACTTCTAGGAAACATTTTAGAGTAGTGGGAGAGCATGTAGGAAATTCTTTTTGGTATAGGGATTCCCCCCACCCCCTCTTTTAAATTAAAATAATTGTTTCCCCCTCAAACTCTCACGCGGTAGTAAATGTGCTTTTTCTAGTCATTGAAATATAAAGTGAAACAAAGCTACTTACTGCTTCAGTGTCATCTTAAAGCAATTGTATACCTCTTAAACCTAAGAACAGCTTGGTAACACCTGGCATATATGTAAAAACATATTATGTATTCATCTTTGTAATACTTTGGGTTCATATGAACTCATACATTCTGTAGCAACTCTGTGGGCCCCCAGAGGGTATAACGTGAACATTTGTAACCACTGCCAGGAGTCACTGGCCACAAAGTAGACTTGTTACCAGTACATCTGCCTACTAAATCAGCATTTTCCTGGAGTGCTCAGCATGCTGAGATGGCTCAATCACGATCTAAAAATACATTGTTTCTCTAAATGATTCCATGCGTTGAGTTCTGCTTAAGAAATGCCTGTATTCTGGACCTCTTTTTAAATAAAAAAGTTGCTTATCCGGACAGATCCGTTGTCTACTTTGATAGAGGTAGCAGAGGTGGTTGGGTTATGTTTTTTTATTTATTTATTTTTTTTTATTTTGAAGTGTGCTTTTGTATGTCTAATATTTTACCAAGTCACTAGAGATGATGACCCAGGCTAGGAAGTTCTGACTTGGTGGCAGATGGACAGATGAGTATTTCCCCTCTCCTGGCATCTCCATGGCACGTCCTTGCATCTCCTGGGCATTGGAAATACGCCATGCTGCCCTCACAGATGTGTATGGGAGCTCCTCAAGGGAAGATACCGTATTTCCAGGACTCTTGCTAAGCTCTGGGGCCACAAATTATAGAAATACTCACTTTTTAAGTATACGTGTATCGATATCTCCAACCCTCCATTTCCTTTTCTATAAAATGCAAGCAATGATTCCTGCTTCAGAGTTATGATTAAATTAGCTACAAAACATATAAAGTGAGTGGTATAGTGTTAGGAAAGCATAGTGCCTGGCACATAGCTTTCAGTTAATTTTAAGATTTTAGAGTACGCAGAAGGATACTACCTTCAAAATAAGAAGAAATACTTTGTTAGATGTCAGTAGAGCCAGTAATTAAGTACTCCTTTCTTCAACAAAGCAGATAATTAGACTTTTAGCTGTAGAGAAATAATTAGCTACTCAGAGAGAAACTATATCCTGAAGTATAACAGGTTATTGAAATCCCTATTTTCCCCTGATTTCAAGGATCAGGAATTCAGACTTTAGTTACTCTTAGTAGAGACATTATATCTTTTGAGCCTTAAAAATCACTTATATCTACTCCCAGAGGTTAGGTCTTCTGGTGCTCTGGGTATGACCTACTTCTTCACTAAACTTGGCCCAGTGGTCCAGGCTATAGAGCTCATTTTCTCCCTTAAGTCCTGCAGCACTTAGAATTTTTATCACTCATTTGGCACTTTTGGAATTGTTACTGATCTTACGTTCTGTGTGCACTGCCTCAAGAGGCAAGCCCATCCTGTTTTGTATTGAATATGTTAGTAGCAAAGTATGGGTTCAGAGTCAGAAAGAACTGAGTGTGATTTCCAGCTGGTCTGATTACTGATTTTGTGGCTGCAGGCAAATTAAACTCTGTTTTCTTGTTTGTAAAAAGGAAATAATAAGTACTTCCTCCTTCCAAGGTTATTATGGATCATTTAACCAAATAAACTTAGTTTAGTGTCTATCTATTCCAGACGCCATGGGCCTAGATATTGGAGTGGTGCTGCCCTGAATTCAGTATGTCTCCTGTTGATCTTTTTATCCTCAGTGCCTAGCACGGTACCTGGAATATATTAACATCTCAGCAAATGTTGCATGAATGATAAGAGGAACAAGAATCCAGGGCTAAAGTGTACCATTTTTACTCTACAGAAACATTAGGAAGGTTAAAAATGATAAATAAAATTCTTCCTATGTAGTTGGCTTATAGTAGTTGCTCAGTATCTTTCCTCAGTGATCAAGACAATGCTTTGTTTGGGTATGTAGATTGTCAATATATGCTTAATGATGGTTTTTAATTGGCATTAGGGAGCGACCCAATGAGTTACTATTTATTTGCGTGTTTTGGGTGCAAATGGCGTTCTTTAAACATACTGAATTCTGTCGAGGCCAGTTTTTTCAAGCCCAATCCAAAACTCATTGGAAGTCCTATGACAGTTGCCAGATGGGCAGGGAAAGTTTAAGAGAAAACATTGTTGGGTTAATGTCTTACTTGGAAAAGAGCATGATCCTATCCACAGACAGTTATGCAAACCAAGATTGGGGTATTGGTGGTATGCTGTTTCTGGAAGCAACGCCAAAGTCTGAAACCTAATAGAATAAGTTGATTCACAAAAACTCATCTCTTGTCTCCTTTTTCCCCTAGACTATAGAATCTAACTGGCGGTGCGGACGACACAACTTGCAGAGGATTCAGTGCCGCTCTGAAAATAGTAAAGGTGTCTACTGTTTACAGTACGATGATGAAAAAATTATCAGTGGCCTACGAGATAATTCTATTAAGGTGAATGACTGAATTTTATATGTATTATTTTTAGAATCGTGGCTATGTGTTAGACACTAGATGTGACAATCTTTCCATTTACTCCAGATTGGTTTTTATCTCTTCCACTCAATCTTGGCAGCTCTCGGTGTAGTTCTAAAGAACTAGAGCCAGAGCATTTCCCCGTAACTAATACAAGATCCTGGATTGTCTCACTTCTTATCCTTCTCTAAGCACAGTCACATTCTTTATTCTGTATTAGGTGTAAATAGAAAATATCCCAGTATCACAGGGCTCTTGGTGGCTTTGCCGGCTGGTAAGGGTATTGGTAGTTTATAAACCAAAGCCATTACCTTTTATGGTTTCTGAGAAGGACTCAAATAATAATACCACAGAATGATAGCAACTTATATTGTTTTCATTAACTTTTCAATAGTAGATAAACTGTATTATTTCTTATGTTTAATCTGATGGCTGATCTAATCTGATTTTATTTTACATTGTAGCTTATGTCCTCATATTTTAGAAAGCATCGAGTTTTTTAAATTTTGTAAAAAAACATAACTTACAAACAGGGAAGTTTGCTCTTTTGTTGTATAATTATGTGAGTTTTGATAAACACACAGAGGTGTGTAACTGTAATATGGAGCAGCTCTCTCATTCCCCCAATTCCCTTGTCCTGCCCTTTTCTTTTCCTGGACTTTTCTGCCTCTTTCCTGTGCTTACCCATTCACCTGTTGAAGGATGTTTGTGGTGTTTCCAGTTTCTTAAAATTATGAATAAAGCTACCATAATTATATACCTGTAGGTTTTTTGGGGAACCTAAATTTTTAGTTCATTGGGTGAAAACTGAGGAGTGAGGTTGCTGGCTCATATGGTAAGTGTATGTTTCACCTGCTAAGAAACTGCCTAGCTCTTTTCCACAGTGCCTGTACCATTTCACATTCCCATCAACAGTGATGAGAGTTTTTTTTTTTTTTGAGACAGAGTCTGTCTCTGTCACCTGCCTCCTGGGTTCAAGCAATTCTCCTGCCTTCCTACCTCACCCTCCTTAGTAGCTGGGACTACAGGCACGTGGCACCATGCCCAGCTAATTTTTTTGTTTTTAGTAGAGATGGTGTTTTGCCATGTTGCCCAGGCTGGTCTTGAGCTCCTGACCTCAAGTAATGCGCCTGCCCCAAAGTGCTGGGATTACAGGTGTGAGCAGCCACTGCACCTGGCCTGAGAGTTGCTTTTGTTCTGTATCCTTGTCAGCCCTTGATCGTCTCAATTTTTTTGATATTAGCCATTCTAATAGGTATGTGCACATACCTCATTTTGCTTTAAATTCGCATTTCCCCAGTGATGATAGTGAGCATCTTTCTGCGTGCTTACCTGCCATCTCTATATTCTTTGGTGAAGTTTCTTTTTGGATCTTTTACCCATTTTTAAAATGGGGTTCTTTTATTTTATTATTGAGTTTTTAGAGTTCTTTATGTAGTCTAGATACAAGTCGTTTGTTAGATATGTTTTGCATATATCTTTCCCAATTAGAAAATGAAAATGTCTTTTCATTTTCTTTTTATTAAAAAAATTTTTTTTTTGAGACAGAGTTTTACCTTTGCCCAGGCTAGAGTGCAATGGCGCAATCTGAGCTCACTGCAACCTCCGCCTCCCGGGTTCGAGTGATTATCCTGCCTCAGCCTCCTGAGTAGCTGGATTATAGGTATGCACCACCACGCCCGGCTAATTTTTTGTATTTTTATTAGAGACAGGGTTTTTCCATGTTGGTCAGGCTGGTCTCAAACTCCCGACTTCAGATGATCCACCTGCCTCAGCCTCCCAAAGTGCCGGGATTACAGGCGTAAGCCACCATACCTGGCTATCTTGTCATTTTCTTAAAGATCTCTTTTAACAGAGCAAAAAATTTTAATTTTTTTTTTTTTTTTTTGAGATGGAGTCTCATTCTGTCACCCAGGCTGGAGTGCAGGGGCATGATCTCGGCTCACTTCAACCTCCACCTCCTGGGTTCAAGCAATACTTGCGCCTTAGCCTCCCAAATAGCTGGGACTACAGGCGTGCGCCACCATGCCCAGCAAATTTTTGTATTTTTAGTAGAGACGGGGTCATGTTGGCCAGGCTGGTCTTGAACTCCTGGCCTCAGGTGATCTGCCCACCCAGACCTCCCAAAATGCTGAGATTATGTGCGTGAGCCACTGTACTTGACCGAAGATTTTAATTTTGATGAAGTCCAACTTACCAGTTTTTTCTTTTATGGATCATGCTTTCGATATTATATCCAAGAAGCCTCTCCCTGAACTCGTTGAATCTGTAAATTTACGTCTTTCATTACTTACATTTCAGTAGTCTTCCGCCATTATTTTTTCAAATATTTTTTCTGTACCAATTTCTGCTTTCCTTCTGAGATTCTAATCACATAAATATTAGATCAAAATTAGATATTGTTCCACATTGTTTTCAATCTTTTTTCCTCTCCCTTCTGGGTAATTTCTATTGGCCTATCTTCAAGTTGACTGAATTTTTCATCTCTTCATCTCTATTCTCCTGTTACCCTCTGCCCCATCAAGTGAGTTAATTTCAGCTATGATATTTTGCAGTTTCTATTTCTCTGCTGAGAATTTTCTGTTTTTCATTCGCCTCAAGCACGTTTCTCTTTATCCTGTGGAGTATAGTTAGAGTAACTGCTTAACATCTTTAACCATGTCAGCATCTGGGTAACCTCCAGCTTGACATCTGTTGATTGTCCAGTCCCCTGAGATTTTTCATTTTTCTTGATTTTTGTATGCCAGGTAATTTAAACTAGTATTTTGGGCATTGTGGATATTACGTTGTAAAGACTGTGGGTTCTGTTATAATCCTCTGGGGGATGTTTTTGGGTAAGTGTGTTTTTAAGCAGTTAGTCAACTTAGTTGGGTTCAGAACACAAGTTCTGTCTTGGCATCATCAGAGGGGTTGGGGGGATGGTTCTAATCTCTTTTCTACTGTTCAAAGCCTTTGCCATGCCACTTTGGGTCTGTCATGGGCTTTCACTACTCAGAGGTTAATCTGAGGCTTCAGCAGTGCTTGAAATATCAGCTCAGCTATACAGCCTTTGCTGTGCTTGTTCAGTCTGTTCTGTGCATATACAGCTCAAGGGTAAGCCCAAGTCATGTGTTGTTTGGGTTCTTTTATTTCTAGTTCTTTCCTCTTGGTTTTCCCTATGTCTCTTCAGCTCATAAGTACACTTTTTTTCCTTTTCCTCTGGCCAGAAAAATTGGGTCACTCTTGGAATTTTTGTTATCCTTTCCATTGTTCTGCAGTTCATCTTCATGACTGGAGCCATGAGCCCTATGAGAAAAGAGAGAAAAGAAACCCCCAGGGATCTCTTTTTCCAGCCCCTCTGCCTAGAAAGGGATTTCTTTCAGAACTTTAGCTGCATGTATTGCTATTTCACTATAGCTTCCTGGTCAGGGCCTGCCTTTGAGTGAAAGCCACAATAGAAAGAAAAGAAAAAGCCGGGTGTTGGTGGCTCATGCCTGTAATCCCAGCACTTTGGTAGGCTGAGGTGGGTGGATCACTTGAGGCCAGGAGTTCAGGACCAGCCTGGCCAACATGGTGAAACCCCGTCTCTACTAGAAATACAGAAAATTAGCCAGACGTGGTGGTGGGCAGCTGTAATCCCAGCTACTCGGGAGGCTGAGGCATGAGAATTGCCTGAACCCAGGAGGCAGAGGTTGCAGTGAGCCAGGATCACACCACTGCAATTCAGAGCAAGACTCTGTCTCAATTTGGAAAAAAAAAACAAAAAAAAAAAACCACACACACAAAGAAAAGAGAAAACAACAAACAAAAATAATGGCAAATTCACCCCCATGCGGATTGTTTCTTCACATTTTGACCCCTTGCCACATCTGCCTTCCCCCTGACTTTTCAGAGTTCTCAACTAGTTTTTATCAGGAGTTTTTAGTTCTAATCAACTGGAGAGATAGGTTGCAGTGGGCTTTCTCCATCTTGGCCCTGTTTTCTGTTATTGTTCTACTTTGGGTGAAATAAAGCTTTTCTGCCTTTTTTTTTTTTTAATTTTTATTTTTTGTTTGTTTTTTAAAAAGTGAAATAGTGGAATTTTAGTAATTCAGCTACCTAGGTCAAACACACTCTGAGTTATAGAACATAAGAAACTGTTCTGTTGGTTTCCTATGTGTATGGCAGTGATTGCCAAAAGATATTCTGTGGATGTGAATCTAGAGGATGTTAGCAGGCATTCTAGGCAGAGAATAATGCCTTCCAAAGAAGTTTAGATAACACTACATGCTGTGTTTCCAGCTTAGAAATTCACAGGATACAGTGGCATATAAAGGCTCTGAGAATGCCTACAATAGAAACACCCAGTGTTTCCCAAGTTCCAAAACTTATTTGACCACGGAACTCTATTTTTAATTTTTTTTTCTTTTTTTTTGAGACAGAGTCTCTCTGTATTGCCCAGGCTGGATTGCAGTGGCACGATTTCGGCTCACTGCAACCTCCACCTCCTGGGTTCAAGTGAGCGATTCTCCTCCCTCAGCCTCCTGAGTAGCTGGGACTACAGGTGCCCGCCACCAGGCCTGGCTAATTTTTTGTATTTTTAGTAGAGATGAGGTTTCGCTATGCTGGCCAGGCTGGTGTCAAACTCTTGACCTCAAGTGATCCGCCTGCCTCGGCCTACCAAAGTGCTGAGATTACAGGTGTGAGCCACTGCTCCTGGCCCACAGAACTCTATTTTTACGTATACTTGATAGCCCTAATCTGTGGCTACCAGTATCTCTAGAAAGTGTGACATATGCTACTATTTAATACTGGTAGTTTTTCTTTAAGAAATAGATAAGAATGGTTTATAACAGCCTTGTCAAAGCATAGTCTGGCTTTGGGCTTGGAATTCATTTACACTAGATGTATTTTCAAAAGAATTCTCTTAATTGTGGCACACCCATTTGATTTATAAGACATAGAATAGTAGAGCAGAAGTACGCTTTGAAGAGATTATCTAGACCAGTGGTTGGAAACCTTTTTTTACCTTATTCTGCACCAATCCTTGATCACTAATCACTTTAAAAATAACTCAGGTTCCATTAGGTCAGAAATTAAAATCAAGCTTTGCTATTGTGGAAAGATATTATACTTCAGTGTCTACATCATTTATAAAATCTTGTTCATTTGCAGTAAACTATAGAGTCACTGCAAATTATGATGGTATTGTTGTACATGTCAAGAAATAGGTGCACAGTCTATTTTTAATAGTTCAATCTTTGAAAACATTCTCATCTCCCATGAAATATCAACAATATCGATAACTTGGAAACACTGGAAAGATTAAAAGAAGGGAGTGGGTTTGATATGTAAGAAGGTGCTGCTTGTCCTGACAACAAGTAAAAATCCGAACAAACTGAAAAATCAGCCATTCTATTCAGATTCGTAAGAGAAGTGAGGTCACAGGAGAAGCTGCTGCCCCACAAATTGGAGAGACAGGCAAATACAGAGAATCATAACTCACTGGCGCAGAAACATCCACGAGAACCAGTGCCTAGGTAGAGTAACCTGAACTGTAATTGAAAAATTGCTGGAGGTTCAGTGTGGGACAAGTCTGAGAAATATAAACTGAGGAGGAGCCAGTCATCAGGGCTCTCCACCACACTTTTGTGAGTTTTACCTCCAAGAGCTCTACTAGGTTCTGTCAGTGATTATCACAGAAAAAATCCCCTTGTGTTTCCAGCAGTGGGGAGGGAAAATAAACCTTTTTACCTATACTAGGTTATTCTATACTTCTTTTTTTTTTTTTTTTTTTTTTTGAGACGGAGTCTCGCTCTGTCACCCAGGCTGGAGTACAGTGGCGCGATCTCCGCTCACTGCAAGCTCCGCCTCCCGGGTTCACGCCATTCTCCTGCCTCAGCCTCCCGAGTAGCTGGGACTACAGGCGCCGCCACCTCGCCCGGCCAATTTTTTTGTATTTTAAGTAGAGACGGGGTTTCACCGTGTTAGCCAGGATGGTCTCGATCTCCTGACCTCGTGATCCGCCCGTCTCGGCCTCCCAAAGTGCTGGGATTACAGGCTTGAGCCACCGCGCCCGGCTATTCTATACTTCTTGACAAGGTCTACCTTCAGTAGGAACTGCTTAGCCAGAGCCTAAAGTGCTGAGATTTTATAGAACCTGGCTGACCTGGTAAGAAAAAAACAAACACAGTGAACTCAAATTAACAAGAAAAAAAACCCAAACAGTCCCATCAAAAAGTGGGCTAAGGACACGAATAGACAATTCTCAAAAGAAGATATACAAAATAGTCAACACACGTATGAAAAAATGTTCAACATACGAAAAAATGCTCAACAAACATGAAAAAATGATCAGAGAAATGCAAATCAAAACCACAATGTGATACCACCTCACTCCTGCAAGAATGGCCATAATCAAAAAATCAAAAAACAGTAGATGCTGGTGTGGATGTGGTGAACAGGGAACACTTCTGCACTGCTGGTGGGAATGTAAACTAGTACAGCCGCTATGGAAAACAGTGTGGAGATTTCTTAAAGAATTAAAAGTAGAACTACCATTTGATCCAGCAATCCCACTACTGGGTGTCTACCCAGAGGAAAAGAAGTCATTATTCAAAAAAGACACTTGCACATGCATGTTTACAGCATCACAATTCACAGTTGCAAAATTGTGGAACCAACCCAAATGCCCATCACTCACCGAGTGGATAAAGAAACTGTGATTGATGTATATAAGATGGGATACTATGAAGCCATATAAGGGAATGAATTAACAGCATTTGCGGTGACTTGGATGAGATTGGAGACTGTTATTCTAAGTGAAGTAACTCAGGAATAGAAAACCAAACATCATCTTGTTCTCACTGTTATGTGGGAGCTAAGCTATGAGGACGCAAAGGCCTAAGAATGATGCATTGGACTTGGGGGACTTGGGGGGACAAGTGGGAGGGGGGCGAGGGATAGAAGATGACAAATATGGTGCAGTATATACTGCTTGGGTGATGGGTGCAGCAGAATCTCACAAATCACCACTCAAGAACTTAGGTAACCAAATACTACCTGTACAATAGCTTATGAAAAAATAAAAAATAAATTTAAAAAATCAGTAAAAAAATGAAAGGCTAGAAATTAATACAATGTCTGATCATACCACAAGTGGATATAAACTAGAAATCAGTAACAAAAAGAAGCTGGAAAAATTCCTAAATACTTTAAGATTAAGTAACATAATTCTAAAATAACACATGGATCAAAGAAGAAATCTCAAGAGAAATTTTAAAAATATTTTGAGGCTGGGCACAGTGATTCACGTCTGTAATCCCTACACTTTGGGAGGCCGAGGTGGGAGGATTGCTTGAGCCCAGAAGTTTGAGACGAGCCTGGGCAACATAGGGAGACCCTGTCTCTACAAAAAAATTAAAAAACATTAGCTGGGCATTGTGGCATGCATCTGTAGTCCCAGCTACTCAAGAGGCTGAGGTGGGAGGATCACCTGAGCCCGGGAGGTCAAAGGCTGTCATAAGCTGTGATTGTGTCACTGTATTTCAGCCTGAGTGACAGTGTGAGACTTTCTCTGCTCCTTCCCTGTGTGTGCACACATGTGTGCGTGTGTGGGTGGGTATAACTAAATGAAAATGAAAACCCAAGTTATCAAAATCTGTGGGATGCAGTGAAAGCTTAGAATTTTATAGTTTTGAGTACATATATTAGAAAAGAAGACAGACTAAAATCAGTCATCTAAGCTTCCGCCTTAGGAAACTAGAAAAAGAACAGTTTAAATCCATAGTAAGCAGAATAAAAGAGTTAATGAAAATTAGGGCAGAGATCAGTGAAATTGATAACAGGAAGTCAATAGAAAAAATTAAGGAAACCAAAAGATGTGTCTTTGAAAAGATGAGTAAAATTGATAAGCTCCTAGCTATGCTAACATAGGAAAAAAGAGGACTTAAATTCCTAATATTGAAATGAAAGAGGAGACATCACTATAGGTCTCATGAGCATTAAATAAATAATAAAATAATATATCTACAAATTTGATAATTTATATGAAATGAATTCATTCCCTGAAAGACACAATCTGCCAAAATTGACATAAAAACAAATAGATAATCTGAATAGGCCTTTATCTGTTGAAGAAATTGAGTCGATAATTAATTACCTTCCAAAACAGAAAGCACTAGGCCCAGATGGGTTACTGGTGAATTCTGTCAAACATTTAAGTAAGAAATTACATCAGTTCTCTACAATCTCTTCCAGAAGATAGAAGAAGAGAGGATATTTCATCACTCATTCTATGAGGCCATCCTTACCTTAGTACTAAACTAGATAAAGACATTCTAAGAAACCCACAGACCAATATCTTCATGTTTAACCTTCAGAAGTTAATTAATGTAATCCGTCATATCAATAAGCCAAAGAAGAAAATCACGTCAATATATGCAGAAAAGGTGGTTGACAAAATTGAACACTCTTTAATGATAAAAACCCTTAGTAAACTATGAATAGAGGGGAACTTCCTCAACTTGATAAAGAGTATCTACAAAAAGCCTATAGCTAACATTCATACACAGTGCTGAGAAATATGAAACTTTCCCACTAAGATCAGGAATAAGACAAAGTTGTCCCCACTCACCACTACTTTTCAACATTGTATTAGAACTCCTAGATAACACAGTAAGTCAAGAGGAAATAAAAGGTATACAAATTGAGAAGGAAGCATTAGAACTGTCTTTGCTTGTAGATGACATGATTGTAGAAAAAAATGAAAGCATCAACAAAAAAAACCTCCCAGACCTAATAAATGATTATAACAGGTTTGCCAGATACAAGATTAATATACGTAAGTCATTTGCTTACCCATATACCAGCAATGAACAAGTGGAATGTGAAATTAAAAACACAATAACATGGCTGGGCGCAGTAGCTTACGCCTGTAATCCCAGCACTTCAGGGAGGCCGAGGTGGGTGGATCATCTGCGGTCAGGAGTTTGTGACCAGCCTGGCCAACATGGCAAAGCCCCATCTCTTCTAAAAATACAAAATTTAGCCAGGCATGGTGGTGGGCGCCAGTAGTCTTGCTACTCAGGAGGCTGAGGCAGGAGAATCGCTTGAACCTGGGAGGTGGAGGTTTCAGTGAGCCGAGATCGCGCCATTGCACTTCCAGCCTGGGTGATAGAGTGAGACTCCATCTCAAAAAACACAATAACATTTATATTAGCATCCCCCCACCAAAATGGAATACTTAGGTATAAATCTAACAAAATATGTATAAGATCTATGTGAAGAAAACTGTAAGACTGATTAAAGAAATCAAAGAACTGAATAAATGGGGAGAGACATTTCATGCTCATGAGTGGGAAAGACTATTGTGAGGATGTCAGTCATTTCTTCCCAAATTGGTCTGTAGGTTCAATGCAGTCTCAGTCAAAATCCCAGCAAGTTATTTTGTGGATATCTACCAGCTGACTGTAATGTTTATATGGAGAAGCAAAAACCAGCATGATATTGAAGTAGAATAAAGACAGAGGACTAACACTACCGTACTTCAAGAATTACTGTAAAACTGCAGTAATCACAATAGTGTGGTGCTGGCAACAGAATGGACAACTAGATCCATGGAACAGAATAGAGAGCCCAGAAATATATACCTTCATAAGTATAGTCAGCTGATCTTTTGCAAAGGAGCAAAGACAATACAGTGGAGAAAAGATTGTGTCTCCAACAAATGGGGCAGAAGCAATTAGATACCATATTGCCTCCCTTACCCCTAAACAATCTAAACACGGATCCTGTGTACTTCACAAAAATTAACTCAAAATGGATTAAAGACCTAATTGTAAAACACAAAACCATAAAATTCGTAGAGTATAACATAGGAGAAAATCTAGATGATCTTGAGTTTGTTGATGACTTTTTAGATATAATACCAAAGGCATGACCCATGAAATAAAGAATTAATAAGCTGGACTTTGTTAAAATTAAAAATTTCTGTGAGAGACGTTGTCTAGAGAATGAGAAAACAAGCCACAGACTAGAGAAAATATATGCAAAAGACATACAAAGAACTCTTGAATCTCAGCAGTAAGAAAATAAACAATTAGATTAACCTGATTTTTAAAAATAAGACATAGACCTTAACAGACATCTCACCAATATACAGATGGCATATAAGCATGTGAAAAGATGTTCCACATTGTAAGTCATCAGGGAAATGTGAATTATAACAGTGAGACACTACTACACACCTGTTAGTGTGGCCAAAATCCAGAACACTGACAACACCCAATGCTGGCAAGAATGTGGAGCAATAGGAACAGGAACTTTCATTCATTGCTGGTGGAAACAGAAAATGGTACAGCCACTTCAGAAGGCAGTTTGGCAGTTCTTACAAAACGAAACATACTTCTACCATATGATCCAGCAGTGTTGCTACTTAGTATTTACACAACGGAGTCAAAAACTTACATCTACACAAAAACCTGCACCCAGATGTTTATGGCAGCTTTGCTGATGATTGCCCAGACTTGGAAGCAACCAAGGTGTCCTTCAGTAGATGAATGGATAAATAAACTGTAGTATATCTAGACAATGGGATAATCTTCAGCACGAAAAAGGAATGTATATCAAGCCATGAAAAGACAGGGAGGAACCTTCAGTATGTATTACTGTGTGAAAGAAGCCAATGTAAAAAGGCTTCATACTGTATGATTCCAACTCTGTGACATTCTGGAAAAGACAAATCTATGGAGGCAGTAAAAGAAGCGAGAAGAGGAACACTCAGAGCATGAAAACAACTGTTGACAACATTTTACCTCCTTTAATCCTTTTTTCCTTTTCTAAAATATAGTCATTGTGTCACTTTATAGATAATTTTTATTCTGATTTTTAAAAAATGCTTAACTTTGTAATAAAGCATGGTCTTTTCTCATTAAACACTTTTCATAGTTTACTTTGAGACTTTTATGAAATGATGGACGTTTCATTTTCCACTTTTTATTTTTGTAAATGTAGGGGTATGCATTTGTAAAAGGTCTTAATAATTAAATGTTGTCATGTTGCTTTCCAGAGAGTGAGCCAGTTCTTTTTTTATTAATTAATTTATTTTTACGAGACATAAAAATAAAATGACAAAGCAGGGTTCTGCTTTGTCACCCAGGCCGGCGTACAGTGGTGTGATCATAGCTCACTGAAGCCTTGCCTTCTGGGCTCAAGCAGCTCTGTCACTTCAGCCTCCTGAGTAGCTGGGACTACAGGGACACACACCACCACGCCTGGCTAATTAAAAAAAAAAAAAAAAATACGCACACACACATACACACACACATTTATGGAGATTGACTTGCTATGTTGCCCAGGCTGGTCTTGAACTTCTGGGCTCAAGCGATCCTTCTGTCTCTGCCTCCCAAAATGTTGGGATTATAGGCATGAACCACAACACCCAGCCAGTGAGCGAATTCTTTTCACAGATTTTATTTTTAAAAAGTCCCCTTTATGAGGCTGTTGATAAGTGTAATAAGATCAATAGCTAAGGGTTCAAATTAAGCAAAATAGCACATCTATCCTTGTAGTTAATCACTATTGTCTGTATTCCTACTTGTCATTTCTTACCTGTTTGATATTCAGTGTTTCTTACTTACTGTAACCCAAGTGTGTTTTATTTTATAATCAGAACATAAAGTGGGACAGTAACATTCATCAAAATATAGTATAATAAATCATTGTTTGTGGCTAATCTTGTCTCAATAGATTTGGGATAAAACCAGCCTGGAATGTTTGAAAGTGTTAACGGGACACACAGGCTCTGTCCTCTGTCTGCAGTATGATGAGCGTGTCATTGTAACCGGCTCTTCAGATTCTACGGTGAGGTGAGTGATCTGGCTTCATTGGTCTTAACTTGTAAGCCTTCCCTGAGAAAGTCTGAGATTGACATCCTCCTCTGGGAGAGGCATACACACACTTACATTTTTACATGCTGTATTTCAAACTTTTATTGTAGATATGTTTGAGCAAATTAGGCAGGAAAGCTAATTTTTGTTAAGGGTGTTCTATTCCTGTTGCTGTTCATTATAGAGATGACAACATGCTTTCCTGTAAGAGCATATACCAAGTATTAGGCTGGCTTTCTTCTTTTGGGAAACTGGTCCAGAGCAGAGAGGAGACACTCACTTCCAGGAGTCACTCCCGGACTCTTTCACCACCCCTGCCTGAAGCATCACCACCCCTGCCTGAAGCATGCCTGGTATCCTCTCCTGGACTCAGTGCTTCCGTACCACTGCTTCTGCCAGAGATCATGTCTCAGCCTCAGAGGCCTGAGTCTTTTCCCCTCTGCCCTGTGTGAACTTGTCCTCTTAGGAGATGAGGGTTACAGAAAAGCCATGATGTGGAAGTGCTGCCCCCAAATCCCTGGACATACAAAGCAGTTGGGAGACCCTGGCTTTGTCCATAAAGCAGCTGAGTAAAGAAGTGGATGTGGTGATTGATGAGGCATCATGACTTACCCAGTTTGCAGTGGATAAATAATAGACTCAGAGGTCTGCCAGAGGTCAACAAGAACTGTAAGCTTGGAACCATTCTCAGTTCTTCAGCCAACAAGGCTCCTTCTTCCTTTTATCTCAGACTCAATACAAAATCTACTTTCTTGAGGAATTGTCTTTTGCCATCAGCATGAGCCTGCAAACACCGTCCCTGAATACCTGACTGCTAAATATACCTAAACTTGAGCAGAGCCAGAATTAGCCACCTTTTCTGAAACCATCTCAGCACTTCTCAGCAAATAAAGAAATTGCTTTTTAGGGGCACCTTTTAATCATGCCCTTAGGTTCATTAAGAATGGACCCTGTCTTAGTCTATTTGTGTTGCTATAAATGAATACCCGAGGCTGGGTAATTTATAAAAGAAAAGGGGTTTATTTGACTCATGGTTCTGCAGGCTCTGCAAGAAGCATGGTACCAGCATCTGCTTCTGATGAAGGCTTCGAGCTACTTCTCCTCATGGCAGAAGGCAAAGGCGAGCCAGTGTATGCAGATTACATGTGAGAGAGAAGCAAGAGAGAGGGCGGAGCTGCTAGGCTCTTGTCAACAGCCAGTTCTCTCAGAACTAAGAGTGAACTCCCTCCTATGAGAATGGCACCAAATCATTCGTGAGGGATCCACCGCCATGACCCAGACACCTCCTGTCAGTCCCCACTTCCAACCCTGAGGATCAATTTCAACATGAGATTTTGTAGAGTCAGACAAACCATATCCAAGCCATTGCAGACCCAGACAGAACTCAGATGCCAGAATCATTTCCTGGCTGTCTTCGTAATTAAGCATCATGCTTTTTCTCTTCTCTCCTAGGGTGTGGGATGTGAACACGGGTGAAGTTCTTAACACATTGATCCACCACAATGAGGCCGTACTGCACTTACGCTTCAGCAATGGACTGATGGTGACCTGTTCCAAGGACCGCTCCATTGCTGTGTGGGACATGGCTTCTGCGACCGATATCACTTTACGCCGTGTCCTGGTTGGCCACCGGGCTGCTGTCAATGTAGTAGACTTTGACGACAAGTACATTGTGTCCGCCTCTGGTGACAGGACCATCAAAGTAAGTATGTCTGCAGTCATAACCCAGCCTCCTCCTGTCCCCTTTAGAACAGAGAGAAAGCAGAGATGGCTTATACCAACTTGGTACCTGGTAAGATCTTTATTCTCCTCTGTGCTTAGTGTAATGTTTTCAAGGTTCATCCATGTGCTTTGTAGCATCTATCAGCTTTGTCCCATTTTTGTTGTTGTTGTTGTTGTTGTTTTAAGTACAGATGGGGTCTTGCTCTATTGCCCACACTAGTCTTGAACTCCTGGGCTCAAGCATTCCTCAGCCTTCCAAAGCGTTGGGATTAGAAGCATGAGCCACCACACCCAGCCAGTACTTTGTTGTTTCCAGTGGCTGAATAAAATTTCATTGTTCTTCTGTTTACTAGTTGATAGACATTTTAGTTGTTTCTATTTTTTCGGCTATTACAGATGATGCTGCTATAAATATTAGTGTAGAAGTTTTCATGTTTTTAATTTTCTTAGGATGGTAACCCTCTGTTTAACTTTTTTTTTTTTTTTTGAAGACAGATCTCACTCTGTCACCCAGGCTGGAGTGCAGTGACACAGTCATGGTTCACTTCAGCCTTGACCTCCTGGGCTCAAGCCGTCCCTCAGCTCAGGGACCCCTGAGGCTCCCACCTAAGCCTCCCGGCGTAGCTGGGAGTACAGGCACTACCAGGCCCACCCCCCTGCCCATTTTTTTTTGTAGAGACCAGGTCTCACTTTGTTGCCCAGGCTTGTGGAACTGCCAAACTGTTTTCCAAAGGCACTGCACCGTTGTACAGTCCTGCCAGTGGTATGTGGGGGTTTCAGCTTGCGCAAAGAACATCCTTTTCATGACCAGCACTGGAAAGCATTCTTACACCTAGCCCCACAAATCACAAAGTGTGTAGCATCAGGCTTTAGACTGGATAGTTGGGAAGCTAAACAACTAGGATTTATATGTGGCAACTTACTCCCACAGTCACACCAATTGGTATGAGACCAGTGCCTGAAAGTTGAGAGGGTCTGAGCTTTATTACAAAACAGCTGTTTCATAATACCAGCATGGAGGATTTCTCCATATCCTCGCCAACACTTGCTGTTATTTGTCTCTTTTATCTGCCCTAGTGAGTGTGCAGTGGTATCTCTGGTTTTGCTTTGCATTCCCTTATTACTGATGATGCTGAACAACTTGTTGTATGCTTATTGACCATTTGTGTACTTTCTCTGGAGAAATGTCTATAAATCCTTTGCCCACTTTAAAAATTGATAATTTGTCTTTTTATTGTTGAGTTATAAGTTCTTTATATATTCTGGACACAAGTCCCTTATGAGATACATGAGTTGAAAATATTTTCTCCCTTTCTGTAGGTTGCCTTTTCACTTTTTTGATGGTATCCTTTGATGCACAAATGATTTTAATTTTGATGATGTTCAATTTATCAAGACACTGAAACTGTATAGTTTCAGTGCTTACGTGTAGGTCCTTGATCCATTTTGAGTTAGATTTTTGTTTAAGGTATGAGGTAGATGTCCAATGCCATTCTTTTACATGTGGAGATATATTTATCTATCCCATTCAGCTGCAAATGCAGCTGTTAAGATAATTCAGGGCACTCTGGTTGCTGTGTGTCTCCTTATTTGTCTAATAATACATTGAGATGTCTATGAACATCTAAGTCTTTCAGATGATATCACAAAATAGGGGATTATTTATTTTACATACATACAATTAGAAGTAATGTGTCAAAACAAATGGAGCTGTTCAAGAAAATATGCTGGAAAAGAGGATGATATGAAAGATGAAACTTTTTGTTTGTTTTTTGAGACAAAGTCTCGCTTTGTCACCCAAGCTGGAGTACAGTGGCACTAACACGGCTCACTGCAGCCTCAACCTGCTGGGCTCAAGTGATCTTTGCACCTCAGCCCCCTAAATAGCTGGGACCACAGATGTACACTACTACGCCCAGCTAGTTTTATTTTTTGTAGTGATGAGGTTTTACGACGTTGCCCAGGCTGGTCTCAAACTCCTGAGCTCAAGCAATTCTCCCGCCTCAGCCTCCCGAAATGCTAGGATTAGGTGTGAGCCACTGTACCCAGCTGGAAGCTTTTTTATTACATTAGCTTCATTGGGTTTGACATGTCAGCTGGTGTAAAAACATAAAATCTGGCCCAAACTCTTTCCTCCAGGTAAATGAATATCCAAACCATCTAGGAGATGTTCTCTTTGTAAAGATCTCAACGACTGGAGACTTCACTTCCCTCCATGTTTCATTCCAGTGTTATTACTCAGCAGCCAAAGAAAATGTTATGCTGTCTAGTCTGCCCTCTAGCCTCCCAACTTTGAGTTAGAGGACACTGTATTTTATAATCATATATTTGGGTCATTCTCAGAAGCTGTCTTTTTAAGAAAGGTATATTGTGGGAGGACTTTTCCACATTCATTCTTTAAAATATTGTTAATTTGTTATACAGGTCTGGAGCACGAGCACCTGTGAATTTGTCCGTACTCTCAATGGGCACAAGCGAGGCATTGCCTGTCTCCAGTACAGGGATCGGCTGGTTGTTAGTGGATCATCAGATAATACCATTAGGTGGGTAGAAGTTGGTGTGCTGACAGAGCAGGCTGATTCTTGCCACGTTGTTGACTCATCTCCTAGTTCTAATGCTCAAAACAACTCAGAATAAATGGGATGTTTCAGATAAGAAAGCTTTAGGTAACTTTTAGAAATGTATTTGGCTCTGTATACTCAAGTGGGAAAACCGTGTATGCCCTGGGTGGTCTTCCAGTGTTCCCCCAGTACATAAAGTTTTTTAACCTCAACTCCACCCAGGATCACTTAATATCAGAGCACTTCAGAACAGACTAGGGTGCTGCAGCCCAACTCGCTCTGATTTCCCTCACCTGTGAGCTCCCACCTCCCTACCTAACACATGGGAGTGTACTTTATTTTTCTCTCCCAAGACTGCATTATGGAATCATCCATTCCTGCCGGATCGTTTACCTCCATTTTTCCTTCCCAGCCCTCAGCCTCCTTGCTTTCTAATAAATCTAACTAACCTTAGACATTTTGTATCTTGTTAAGAACATGCCTTCAATATCTACTTAATTATCCCGTGCCGTTTCCCCACTGTCTTAACACACTCTAGTGGCTTTACATAAGTGACTAAACTTAACTTTGGTTTATAATCAAATTGACTAATGTTTGGTCAAAATAAAGATAGGGTTCAAGATTATTAAAAAAAAAATACACACACTAGTAGCTTTACATAAGCTTTACTAAACTTAACTTTGGTGTTTATAACCAAATTGCCTAATGTTCGTTCAAAATAAAGATTGGGTTTAAGATTATTACAAAGTTTTTTTTTAAAGGCAAGCAAATAACAAAAAAGCTATAACGGCTCTTTAAGTTTGCTTTATCATTTTAGGCTTTAAGATGCCATAAAGTTAGTTTAGAGCTTAAATCTTGATTCTCTTATATTCATCACGCTTTGTGGTATTGCTTAATGTTTCATCAGTAAACAGTTCTTAACCTCCTCACTGGAATTGTTGAGGTTTTACAAGATAGTAATGTGTATTACTCTGCAGCTTATAGAAGAGAACCGCTTTGGAGTCATAGAGGCAGTACTGAATGACTTTGATCACAGATTAGAGATGCTGTCATCACGGGTACTAAGATTTGCTAAGGGCAGCTGTAATAAAATGATCTTTGGATGTATCATAGGAATTACTGGTAGAGAGGCTAAGAAAAAGTTATGATAGAATTAATTTGCTCACTTTATTTTGTACATGCTAACTAGCTATGATTTTTTTTTCTGCAAATACGGTAGAAAATCAGTCATAATAGGAAAAAAGATCTCTAACTCCAGAATGGAGTTATATGCAGAGAAAAAGATTTGGTGTAGTCAATGGGTTTATATTTCCGCCAGAACACTGCGTGTACCTAATCAGTCTCCCACTCTGACCTTGTACATCAATTCCAGTATTCAGCATATAGTATCAAGGAAGGGGTATCCGCAGGCCTCATCAAGAGAGAGCTGCTGGTCCACCAGTTCTAACCTCAGTGGTCCTCATGGACTCCACTGTGCTAGAATTACCTTGGGCGGAAGCTTTACCCCCTGGCTGTATGTGATATCTCCCTTCCCACCTTGTCTCATCTGTGCTTTTTCTCCTTTACTGCCTACAATCCCTGTCTCCCCAGAAAAGTCTTTCCTACACCATTTGTCTACATGGTTTTTATCAACTCAGACATCAAGAGAATGCCCAAGAACTAAATAGAATTGACGTTTCTTGTTTGTTGATTTTATTTAAATAGTAATACAGACACATGATTAAAAATAGTTTCAAATCATATAAAAGGAAATAGAATAAAAAGTAAGGCTTCCTCCTAGGTTAGTGCTTGGAAACACACAGATGGTATAAATGTATACATATAGCTTTATATGTGTGGTGTGTACTGGAAGTGAGATAGAAATAAAGAGTTCCAAGATAGTGAAAAATTGTATCTGTATGGAACAGATATAAAAAACTTACAGATAGTGTGAATCATGTGTGGGAAATTGTTTCACAGAGGTCTGTTTTTCATTCAAGGCTCTGGGATATTGAATGTGGTGCCTGTTTAAGAGTCCTAGAGGGACATGAAGAATTGGTCCGATGCATCCGGTTTGATAACAAGAGGATTGTCAGTGGGGCCTATGATGGGTATGTCTTTCAGATTTTCAGATGTACTGCTATAACTATATCAACAAGAAAAAGAAATGTTGTATATTAAGCAACCCTATATGTACCAGGTCCTATGGTAGGTTTCTGTGTAGTGGTGGATGGCAGGTATTATTATACCAGTTGTTTAGGTGAGGACACTCAGGCCCAGAAAGAACTAAATCTTGCCCCAAATGACAGAGGCAGAGTCACTGTGGTTCCTAAACTTATGCTTTGAGTCATTGTTGTAAACTCCAGCAATAGCTGAGGTTGTGAGTGTACTCACTTCTTTGCTTTACCCCTAAATTAAGCCAGGCGCTCTCTCTCTGTCTCTCTCTCTGTCTCTCTGT
This sequence comes from Theropithecus gelada, assembly GCF_003255815.1. Classification (NCBI taxonomy): domain Eukaryota; kingdom Metazoa; phylum Chordata; class Mammalia; order Primates; family Cercopithecidae; genus Theropithecus; species Theropithecus gelada. The sequence continues at coordinate 168,030,434 of NC_037673.1, read as the reverse complement.
CTCTGTGTGTGTGTATGTGTGTTCTTTTTCTCTCTCTGTGTGTGTGTGTTCATGTGTTCAATAATAAGTTTCTTCTTTTCCCCTTTTGGTAAATTGAACAAACCCTCTTTAAAACACCTCACTATATTTTAAATGGGCAAATGGCAACTGTAAATATTTCCAGATGACCTTATATATACTTCCCAAATGGGTTGGTTGGTCTGTTTGTACTCCTATTACTAACTTCCAGCATTTGCTTAATTTGGAGAAAGGTATCCTTGGAATTTCACACAGAGCCCTAGCTTCTGTCAGCAGCACCTCCTCAGCCCTAGAGAGTCCCCTGATGAATGAACTTGGTGACATAGGTTATCAGGTCCGGAACTGAATTTAGATAACCTGAAGTTGTTTTCTTATCTCCCTTAAAATAATATTTCTTTAAAATTTCAGCAATTCTGAGAATGTGTTGGTTCTTAATTTTTCCGAAGTCAAGTGTAATTGGTTCAGATGATTTGTAAAAACATAAGCATGTTCCCCATTAGCTTTTATAAATAGGCAGTTCAGATGCACTACTTTTTGTCAAGGAAATGTTTGACAGCATATAAATTGTTCATTTTTCCACTAATCACATCTCATTTCCCTTTCTAGGAAAATTAAAGTTTGGGACTTGCAAGCTGCTCTTGACCCTCGAGCCCCAGCGAGCACATTGTGTTTGCGCACATTGGTGGTACGTGACCTCTTAAGACAGGAATTGGTTCCCTGTGCTGGAGGATGACCATTTGCAGATAGCCCTGTCTAGGTGTATCACAGGAGCGCTTGTGTATCTCACAAGATGCCTTCAGAGAATTTCACTGTTCATTTTGTTTAGCCAAAATCAGAGAATATTTGATGCTTACATTACTTTGAGCACTTTTCTAAGGGGAGACATAATGCAACTTCAGATATGAAGGCAGGCATGCTGATTTGTAGGTGGACTGGTTTCCTCATAGGGCAAGCAATATTTCCTTCTTGCAGGTTTGGAAGATTTCTTAATATGGCTACTTGTGGTTATGTTATGTTTTAATAACAGCACATTTTAATACTATATATAAATTTTTATGCTATATGTAAGTACTGTTGTATTTTTGAAGAGATAGTCATTTGGGAATATCGGTAGATTTAAAAAAATTTTTAATAGCTTTATCTTTTATTTCTATTTCTTCACTTCTTGCATTTACTAGAAGATGCAGAACTCTCTTTCTTCTTGATTTTAATGGGAACCCTTATAATGTTTCACCATGAATTTTGATGCTGGCAGCAGTTTGAGGTAGATCCTGGTCATGTTAAACAAACTGTCCTTCTGATTCTAGGTTTTTCCAGTGGATTTTTAGAGTGCATCAAGAATGGGTATTATGTATTGTTGTTTACTTTTCTAAGGCCCTTTGTGAGATGATCTTTGAAATATTGGTAGAGTCTAAGATACAAAGTTGAATGAAAGAAAAGGCCTAGCAGGGGGTGCCGGGCGCAGTGACTCATGCCTGTAATCCCAGCACTTTGGGAGGCCGAGGCGGGCGGATCTCAAGGTCAGGAGATCAAGACCATCCTGGCTAACACAGTGAAACCCCATCTCTACTAAAAATACAAAAAATAGCCAGGTGTGGTGGCGGGCGCCTGTAGTCCCAACTACTCGGGAAGCCAAGGCAGGAGAATGACGTGAACCCCGGAGGCGGAGCTTGCAGTGAGCGGAGATCACGCCACTGCACTCCAGCCTGGGTGACTGAGCAAGACTCTGACTCAAAAAAAACAAAAAAGGCCTGGCAGGAAAAGAAAGAAAAGCATTTGTTCTTGGGATGAAGGACACAGTTCAATGAGCTCTGAACAGTCATTTAAGAAGTCTGTTTAAGTGGCTTCATTTTCATCTTCTGCCAAATTTCTCATTGTGAGATACCAGGGACTGTAAAGATGTCATTTTATTCATGAAGTTTTTAATATTTCATAGGAACATTCTGGACGTGTGTTTCGGCTACAGTTTGATGAGTTTCAGATCATCAGCAGCTCCCATGATGACACTATTTTGATTTGGGATTTCTTAAATGTGCCTCCCAGTGCCCAGAATGAGACCCGTTCTCCCTCCAGAACATACACTTACATCTCTAGATAACAGTCTGCACTTTCACCCGTTTCAGGTGAGTACTGTCCCTTCCCCTTCCAATTTTGCTGATTGAATTAACCTTCCCTTTGGGGGAATTTTGTGATTTGGGTTCCTTGGTGATGGGAACTAAGGTCTCTTAGATGTGTCAGCTTTTGCAGAGTTCAAGTATCAGGCTAGATCTCTATAGTCACGTCCATACAAGGTTTCAGTTGGAATCCTGCCTATTGTGTGGGTTTTCATTATTGGCAGATGATAAACATGGTTCCTGTTTTTAAAAACTGTGTTCCTAAATGATTTTTAAGGTCATAATCAATTTAACACCAGTAAAATCCCTTGAATTTTATTTTGGGGTACAAGAAACTTCTTTTTCTCTTTCTTTCCTGTCCTTCAGTTCTTTTATTAAAAAAAAAAATCATCATCTGACAGAACATTCAAAATCCGCCTCTTCCCCACTACCACAATCCACCCACTACCGTCATTCCCTCAAGGGTGGATCAGAGAAGAGCATCTGTTGAGAGACCCCTAAAACCTATTCTGCTTCCACGAAACACAGCAGATATGCTGAGAAGCAGAGTCCTTCACTCTGGCTACAGGAACACTGAAAGTCATTGTAACCATTGATGACAGAATGCTTTGATTATTACTAAGAGTGTTCAGTCTGGAAGATGAGAAGTCTTACTTGGCTGTGTCCTAGGAACTGATGACTTAGGAACAGTATTGACAACTCTGTGTGTTGTGCTGAGGGCCAGTGAATTCTACACACATTAAACTTTGTAGATTGAATAAATGTTTACACATAATCATACTACTATGGATATATGTCTATAAAGACTGTTGTGATTTTAATGAAATTTGTGTTTATTTAAAATCATTACTTAATTCTTAGAGGCTTTTTATCATTACATATTTTCCTGTTCATTGAATTTCAAAAGTATAAGGAAGTCCATGTGCAGAATTAGGAATTTTTTTTGATGGAGAGATTGAGAACTCTTGGTACTATTCACTAAGTTACCATCTTTTCAGATACTCTTTCATCAGGATTCCAAGATCCAATAAATAGAACTCCACCAGGAAGTTGGTCTTACCTAGAGGTCAAGAAACTATATATATAGCCAGGGGCCAAAATCGACTCACTACCTGTTTTTTGTTTTTGTTTTGTTTTGTTTTGTTTTGTTTTTAATTAGTCTCTGCTTATCCATTTTTTTTTTTCCTGTCTCCACAGGCTAAGAATAGTTTTTACATTTTTAAATGCTTAAAAAAATTAAAAGAAGAATATTTTTTTCATGACATGCAATAATTAGATGAAATTTAAATTCCATTGTTTATAAATAAAGATTTTTGGTACACAGCCATGCTCATTCCTTTGTGTTGTCTGTGGCTGTTTTTGTGCTTCAGTGGCAGAGCTTAGTAGTTGCAACAGAGACCTTATGGCCTACAACGTCTGAAATATTTACCATATGGCCCTTTCAGAAAAAGGACTTTTTTTTTTTTTTTTTTTTTTGCTGACTTCTGGTCTTGCCCTGCTCCATCTATTAGCAGTAAACCAAGGGTCTACATCAGGAATGGCAAATAATTTGTGTTTTCTTCATGCCCACTGAGTTTGGTCAGTAGTGGCTGGTGGGAGTGTTGCCTTTGGAAGGATTCTGGGACCCCATGAACCCCAAAGGACTGGTTGTGGTTGGTTATGTCTGTCTTGCAGGAGTGACCTGTAAGCCACTTACCTATTTGCTGTTACGGGTCTCGGGTGTGTTCAGACTGTTCCTGATCATAATCTTCTGCCCTGCTGCTTTCTTTCTGGATAGATTCTTCATAAGTCAGTTGAAAAATCCACATGGCAGAATTATTATAATTATTGAATGGAGCCTTAAAATAGGAATTCCAGAGGAAGGAGGCAAGGATCTCTTGAGTGATTGCTCCTGCTCCCGATCTCCCCTCCCAGTAAGCCTAAGAAAACGTAGGGAAGGAGGAATGGACCCAAGTAAAAACGGCTTAAAGAGGCATATGGCAAAATTCAAGACATCCGTATCACAGTTTTCTTTTTCCGGTGTATTACAGTAGATGAACCTGCAAGTGCCCTGAGCAAGATTCCTTTGGTTGAGAGATGAAGCAGTGATCACCAATGCTGTTTCTTACTGGCTGTGGTAGAAAGGAAACTTGTGTTACTTCCTCCAGGCCCTCCTCCTACCCACCTTTTATGGAAACCTCAGAATAGCTGCCTAGTTGTGATCAATTATAAGTCAATGGAAGAATCTTATCTGCTTAAGCTGGTGGTTCCCTGTATCCCAGCACAAGCAGTGAGACCCCAAATGTGCTTGTCTCTCCAATTTTATTACTTTTAACAACCTTGGCAGTCAACTTTATAGATTTTACTGCTCTTTTCTAAATTCTTTTTTTTTTTCCTTTTGAGACAATGTCTTGCTCTGTCACCCAGGCTGGAGTGCAATGGTGCAATTTTGGCTCACTGCAACCTCTGCCTCCCAGGCTCAGGTGATCCTCTTGCTTCAGCCTTGTGAGTAGCTGGGGCTACAGGCATGTGTCATCACACTCAGCTAATTTTTGTATTTTTATTGGAGACGAGGTTTCACCATGTTGGCCAGGCTGGTCTCGAACTCCTCGCCTCAAGTGATCTGCCTGCCTCGAACTCCTGAAATGCTGGGAATACAGGAGTGAGCCACCGTGCCCAGCCCCAAATTCTTTTCATTTATTATAACATGAAAAAAATTATAACCATGTGTTATGTGTAATAAGAAACACTACCCTAATGGTGATTTAACCTTGCAGTAAAATATTCACCCGTAAAATATCAGGTGAGAGTCTCTCCATGTCAGCAAATGCAGTAATAGATTTATTTACAGAGTCATTGTTAAAAAAGTAACATGTAAGAGCTGTATGTTGTATTATATATTCAGTAGCTCAAAATTTATTTTTTTTTCTTATTACAAGACAATATAAGATCATTATTAGGAAATTTGAAAAAGTAGATACGCCAAAAGAAGAAAGTAAACTCCTGCTCATGGTTTACCACTAACTCCTTTTTATAGATCCTTTCAGGCTTTTTAAAGTGATGCTTTATAACTAACCGGACATTTTTAAACATGTTTTTCTTCTTTATTGTGAAATGCTTGCGTGTTAGTAATGTCAGTATTTGTCCAAATTATTCCAATTGCCAAATTATATTAGATTGTTTGGATATGCTCTCTTGTTACACATTTATCCTCCCCAACCCCCAGTTTTTAGTGATTATAAAAAACAATGCTATGATTATTCTTTTAACCTAATCTTTGTCCAACCCTTTGTCAGCTTTGGATGGGATTCTGGAAATGTGTGGAGAGTCTGGGTTAAAAGGTATCATGTTTGAAGACTTTTTTTTTTTTAAATTATACTTTAAGTTCTAGGGTACATGTGCATATGTAGGTCATTTTGCCTTCCAGAAGATTCAGTTTATGCTCCCCTCAGCAGCATTTGAGAGTGCTCACTTCTGGTCCCAGGGCATTAATGTTTTTGAAATAATTCAGGTTCCCTTAAATATCCTTAATGGGAAAAAAGTAGCAAATGAAATTGAATCTTGAATTCATTGAGAAGACTTAAGATTCTTGATCTTTATGAAAATTGACAACCTTTTGGGAAAATCACCTTTTAAAAAAAGCATTCAAGCTTTAAAAAGTCTCTCTCACCTTTTTTTTTTTTATCCCACCTAAGGTGACTTTAGACTTTCTAGGCCGGTGGTTTAGTGCATCATTGATTGTGACATAATCTGAGTGAGTTTTTACTTTGCTTTTATTTAGAATAGAAAATGTCAGCCTGCATTATACATAAAAATGATAAATATTGTGAATATGAATATTCTCATGAATATTGTTTTACGTATGTGTACATATTTACATACATGATGAACGTAGAAATTGTGATTAAAATGTGTTTCTGACTCAAAGCCATAGTCAAAAAATTATGGAACATTCAGTGACCTTTCCCCCTACACTGTTGTTTTACAAATGATTTACTTATTAAAAAGGAAGTCATTTCGGATTACTAGCAATATTTTAGAAAGGCTAATTTTTGCATATTTTTGTTTCCTAGTGATCGATGAGGGCTCTCGTGAGAATATGAGATGGGCCCCTTGTAGGTTCTGAATGTCATAAAGATTATGCTAAATATAAAATCGAATGTGAAGCATCTTTTGTTCTATGTGTACTTTTTCAGAGCAGTACTCTCAGTACTTAAGTTATAGGGTCAGCTCACTCCTTGAATCCCTTCTCTGTCACTTGTTGACTCTTTGAACTAAACACTTAGCCTTTCTGAGCCTTAGTTCTCTTATTTGTGAAGCGGGTGTTTATAATAGTTTCTTCCTCATGGGATTGTTGTGAGGTTTAAATAAATGTGATACCTGGTATGTAGTACACTCAAAACAACTTACAGCTTCTATTGTGAATGCTAATAAGTTATGCACGTAGCTGTGTGCATGGGGATGGGGTGTAGTGTGTATATCCTCATCTAAACACTCCCTTTGTTTTTGTATTTCTTTCCTCAGGGTTTTCTAGTCTTGAACTACTGGCTACATGGCTACCAATGCCTAAGGGAGTTCGTTCACAGCTGAGTTATGAAGCTGGAATTGGTTCTAGACGCTGGGTAGATGCAAAGCAGCCTAACTCTTCAAGTACCGACATTTCTCACCTCTGATTCTGGCTCTCCTTTGAGAAGGATACCTTAGCTTCCCTGACTTCAAGTAGAACAGAAGCCTGTTTCCTTCCCTCATCAGTGAAAATATCTAATGTTTCAAATGTAAATTGTTCATAGAAAAGGAACATAGAATCTGTTTTACAGAAGTAAATCGACCGTCAAGAGAAGACTTGGCCTCTAATTTATATTGCTTTGCACTTTGGTTTGATATTAAGAAACAGCATTCTTCTTCAGTGAAATTTTGGGTGCCAAACACCTACCCAGAATGTCCAGGGCTTTCATTCTGAAAAGTTAGCATTCTCCTTTTGACCGTCCAAGTCATTATGAATTCTGACTTGTTGTATTAGGAACATGTTGGACAATGGAAAAATTTCTCTGGATTGTTTTAGTAATATTTTTGGGATTATACTTCCTTTCTGTACCAATTTCTTTTAATTTAAAGAACTATAAGTCAGTTATATTATCTCCCAACAGGTAATATAGCTCTTTTCTTTTATTAGCTGGTTTCTGTCCCCCAACCATCTCCTGATATTTGGTAGAGTAACACCTTTATACGTGTGCTTGCCTCCTAATTTAAAATACTGTATTCGCATGTAGATATAATGTACATAACAGTTTAACCTCAAAGTTGCTGGAGTCAGGGCCCCCTGTGCTTGAGACACTAATACAGAGTGTGTTCGCACTTAGCCATGGGCTGGGCTCAAGAACCTGATACCAGGGTTGATGTGGATTACCTAGAACCCTTCCTGCAGTATTCATACAGTGTTTTTATTTTGTTGTTGTCATTGCGTGTGTGTGGTTTGTGTGTGTTTTTAATGAGAATCTTGTTTTAAAATGTAATTTCTAAAGTTTAACACAAAATGTTTTATTTGTTGTGGAGTATGTATTATACAATAGAGAGGTACCTTAAACATTTTTTGTTCTTATTCTTTTTCTCATAAGTACTCCTGAGTACTAGTGGTCACCTCCCATAGTATTCATTTGGCTTCACTGTCAAAAATCATTATTCTGTGCAGTTGTGGCCCTGGGAAGGGGAAAGAAGAAGGCCCTGTTGACAGGCTGTCTTGGCTCTGGAATTCATGCATCCTGGCCTTGCCAAGGTTCTGGCAGGGCCTGCTGGTGTGTTGGAGCCTGCTGGGCAGGTCAGGTGGGTTCAGAGGCCTATGCTGAGGGGTGGCATTCCTAAGTGGAGTAAAACCTCAAGCCCATGAATCCCACCCCAGACATCTCTGGTGTCACCTGCTGCTGTGGCCCCAGCAGGTTCTGAAGGCTCCGAGTACTCCCGACTACACAGCACAAATGTGTAAATGGCACTGTTGCCCTGACAGTGCATGGAAAGGACGTTGGCATCCAATTGGCACTCCTTCTCCCTCCCTTATTCAACATTAGGTTTGATTTGCCCTTTGCCATTGTTTCCAAAGATCAAGGAATGTCAATAACATTTTAAAGGACCAATAAACAGCCTCCTGTAAATGAAGCCTCTTCCCGTGGAAGCACACTCTACTACTAAAGGGAAGGCCCCTGGGCTCTGATTTGTCCTTTGCATTGAGAACGGTGTGGGGATCAATGTGTGTGTATGTGATTTGTTTATCAAGTTGGCTTTGCTTTTTTAGTATTTCTTTTAAAAAAAAAAAATCCTTCCCATGTTACTAAATTAATTTATGTTTTTGAGAGGTTGAGTCTCAAAGTGTAAACAATAAACCCCCTTCTTAAGGTGGATATTGTAAGCTTGATGGTGGTGGTGAAAGTGATTTAGCTTTGACCACTTTTCATCTTCCAGCTTCAATATCAAACTGGTTAGGAAAGCCCAGGGGGAAGGGAGGGGGCAGGGGAGGAGGCAATTCTGAATGAATGAATGGATTTTTTGTTGCTTTTGCATGTTTAATATAGAAGTTCCCTTTGTTCCTTGGGAGATCATGGCCTTTGAATATGCACACAACCTTTGAATTGTGCCTACTAAATTATAGCAGGGGACTTTGGCACCCAAGGAATTCCGACTTTCTGGGATTATAGTAATTCCCAGCCATCCTCTGGACTTTATTTTGCTAACCATAATTGAGCAAATGTAAATTACTGCTATATTAATGTTTTAAAGCACTGGGATAGTCTAATTCTAACTTGTAATTAATTATGTTTGCCAATTATCTGTTTGAAATAAATTTGTGTCTGAACAGCTATTGAAACTGTTAAATTGTACAGATATTATTCATGACAGCTTTGTACTGTGGAATGTGCTTAATAAAAAACAAAAAAGTTTGACTTTTGTCCAATAAATTGCTAAGTAATGTCAATAAATCAAGTATGGGTATTACGCAGTGCACCTAATCTGGCTTCATGCAATTGTTACTTCAGCTACTGATTCAAAGCCAATACTCTTAATAAAGTGTTGCAATACTCTGATGTTCTGTTAAGAAATTTTTCAAAGAAACTGTTAAGTGCTGTTAGGAATTCAGTGACATACAGTTAAATTTTATAGATTTTTAGAATCATCTGCTCTGTAAAATGAGGTTGAAGGCAAACTGGTTTTGGCCTGTGAGAATGTTGTAGATGATGATATAATTCCTTGTCTTGGGCTTTTACCGAAAGCTAGCTTGAATCTCAGGAGTTAGCTGAGGTCTAGCTAAGAAGTCTTCCCCTGAAAATCTGCTTCCCACACATAATTAATTGCTTCACAAGTTACTGTCAACATGAAAATGGTCTCTGTGAGACTTGGGTCTCACATCCCAAGTGGCTTTCAGGTGTGAGTGGATCCTCCCCTTCTTGAAGAAGGGCTGTAGAGGTGTGAGAGGAGCAGTTTCGCAGCCCTCTCCACCGTAGCATCAGAAATGAAAAGTTTTGTGTGTGCAAGTGTGTCACTGGTAGAGTACTGAAGCAGAAAAAAATCCAGTTAGTATCTGTAGGATTCTACTCAGAAGTTCTGCTACTCAGTAGAACTGAGTGGAAGCTGAGTTTGTTAGATAGCTAGGCTAAACTTTCCCCATTAGTCAACCCAACTGGTAATACGGACTTTTTGCATGAGATTAGAGTATTTCTGTGTAATTGTTCGCACCCACTTTTCTTGTAGAAAATGTTTTTCAAATGTGTCATACGCATGTGGTTAAGAGAACCCAATTTACGTATCACAGAAAGAGTAAAAAGTAATTTTTCCTCTCCCCCTTAACCCCCAGTCCCTCAAGTGATGGTTAACCAGTTTCTTTCATGTCCTTCAATAGATACCCTCTTTTCTATACACAGCGTGCTTTTCCAGCTGGGGAAGACCCCGGGAGCTTGTCTTGTAGGTGCTAAGATATCGGGGCTCCTGCTGGCTCGTTGCACAGAGCTGCATCCAACACCTTGTAGGCACTCACTCAGCCTCTGTGGGATGACTGAGTGTATGGCCATCTCAAGGTGTTTACCAGCCCACAGTTGGGACGACGGACCCCATACACCAAATGCACTGATTCAGTAGTTTAAAAATTATATTGGTTAGGTGTAGCCATGTGAAAGATTCGTAGGGCAGGTCGTAAGTGACTTTGTCATAGTGTACCCCAGGTAGACTGGAAGGTAGAATCCTATGAATGAGATTGTATTGTTCATTATTTTCCACTTCGTGTTCATCTGCTCCTCCTTTCTCTAGGAACTGTTTGATTTCATTGCTCAGAGTATGTGAGTTATTACTGGGCTGGCCTGGGAGAACCTGGAAATTACAAGACCAAGGACTTGAGTGGGGTCAGATTTAGGAACAGCTTAAACCTGATGTTCTGGTGAGATCTCAGTACGTACAACTTAAGCTCTCTCTACCCTTCACCACCACCTTCAGATCCAGTGGACTTGAGCATTTCTTGCAGGCTGTGTTTGTACTTCCAAATCCTACCAATACAGGGTATTGGGAAGGACTGTTTTTTTAAGCATCTAGCTCTGTTGCCCAGGTTGGAGTGCAGTGGTGCAATCATAGCTTACTGCAGCCTCGAACTCTAGGACTCAAGGGATCCTCCTGCCTCAGCCTCCCAAGTTGCTGAGATTATAGGCTTGAGCCATCACGCCCAGTGGGAGGGATATTCTTACAACACCATCGAGACCATCCTATGGGGGCCACTTGTCCACCGAATGGCAGAGAGGAAAGAGCCTGGGCTTTGGGGCCCAGAGACCTAGCTCAGGGTTGGAGCCCTGCCACCTAATTGGCAGCAGGCCTCATGGGCAAGGGCATGTATTATCCTGAACCCGAACTCCTCGGCTGGCAAGTAGAGACAGTGTTTTAAGATTACTATGGGGATTAAATGACATCTCTAAAGTGCCTAGCACAGTGCCCTGTAGCTTCAACTTAGACATTTAAACAAAGGGAACAGAATGCACAGAGGGGAGAAAGGGACAGGAGTTAGTGGAATTTGGGTGTTGTGCTGCCAAACAAACGTGCTCAGGCAAACCTGAAGCCAGTCTGGGCCTCTTGAGGGGAAATATAAGAGCTGACCATCTCCTGTGAAGACTGGTTTCAGTGAGGACTTGAGTTTGTAACCAGTGCCTGGGTTGTTCAGTGGGTGGAAGAGCGGGAGATGGACCAGTGAATAGGTTTATACTGAGTTATATTTGTTAGTTTTTTAATTACAAATAATTTTAAAGGTAGTCAACCTATCATATCCCCAGCTAGTATTTCTGGGAAGAGAATGGGGTCTAAACATGTCACTATCCTCAGTGAACTGTATTGTCTCCAGAGGGGATGGGAGAATTTCATGCCTTCAGGGTGTGTATAGGTGGTGGGTGATGGCGGGAGAAAAGGTTGGGTCATGCCAACTACAGCAAGAATGAAGATAAGTGAGTGAATAAAAAATAAAGATTCGTAGGTGCCAGGCTGCTGGTGAGGACTTTGTGTACTCTCATCCTCCCAGTAGCCCTACATGGTTTATGTTCTTACCGTTTTACGGTTGAAGATATTGAGGCTCAGATCTGTCTTTGTGAGCAGCTGGGCTTAGCGTTGATTCTGGTCTGTCTTGGGGGCCACAGCTGGCCTCTTGGCACGCTGCCCTACCATCTCCCTTTCTATGCTCCGTGGGCCCCTGGATGCCCGCGAGTTTCCCTGAAGAGCCAGGCTCAGACTGTGTGGTCCCTTGGCACCCACAGACCCTCTGCCCTTCTCTTCTCTCCACTGATATGTCCCTGGCATATGTTCTTGGTGTGTCTTCAACAATGCACCAAGTGTGATGGAGTGCAAGGGACCGGACAGGTGCAGGGGCCCGACTGTGGCCATCCCTGTGGGCCATGCTGGGGAGTGGGGGCTCTATCCTGGGGGCAGGGGCAGCCACTGGCTGGTTTTAAGCTCAGGAGTGACCAGTTAGAAAGCTAGAGTTAAGATTCAGGAGAGAGATGTTAAGGTCCAGAATAGGGAACACTGAGGAGGTGAGAGAGGGTGTTGGGAGCCACGGGGTTTGGTGTGGAGGGAGCTGGAGGCGCTGACAACAGCATTCATATTCAATGCGTGTCTCTGTCTCCCGGGTGCCACTAGATGGGGCTATAATGGAAGAAGACACAAAGTCCCTGCTCTCAGGAAGCTTCCATTCTAGAAGAAAGGAACAGTGTGCAGTGATTGCTGTAGTGTCCACAAACATACATTTACAAGATAAATTCAGATTGTGTTGACTGCCGTAAAGAGGATACACTGGGCAGCGTTCAGGTGTGGGCTGGGGGACACTGGATCCAAGATCTCAATAAGCAGGCGCTGGTCATGCACTGAGCTGGGACAGGATGTTCTAGGCTGCAGGCATGGACACACCAAGGCCTTGAGGTGGGGATTTCTGGATTGGGCAATGGGCTGGAGGGGTGTCCAGTCTCCCAGATAAGGGAATTGGGGTTGATCCAGGAGGTGGAAGGGGGATGCGTTTGGATGTGGACATTGGAGGGGCCCCAGAGAGGTTCGAGTGGAACCCCTGGGCTGCCTAGAAGAGAAGGAGACAAGTGGTGGTTTCAGAAGAAAGAGCCCAGAGGAACATCTGCATTTAGGAAAGGGGCACGGGAGGCCAAGCCAGTGACAAAGGTGGGAAGGAGCAGTGGGAGAGGCAGGAGCGTGTTACCCAGCAGTCTTTTCAGGGCCCGTGGATGCTCTCAGAACTTGGAAACTCTCTTTTGCAAACACTTGCCTCCAAGCTGCCTGGGCCTCCTGGGGAACAATGCCTGTCCACTAATCACACCGCAGGACACCTAATCCCGCTTCACACTTCTTCCAAGACAGCACCACACTCTCCTAACGGCCAGGGCTCTGGCAGCAATAACAAACAGGCGCCCGGGAATAGCTTCTCCACTCCGGCCTTTGCCTGGCTTGTCCTTGGGAACACTCCCTGCAGCCCATCTGCACAAACAGACAGGGGCCAGGTCTGTGCCTCAGGAATGAAGAGATAAAAGGGACCATCGGGGCTTTTTCCACCAAAGGCGAAAGCATTTTATAGAACGGGCTGCGAGTTTTTGTTTCAGGAAATTTCATCATGTCTCCAAGAAGAGGAGGGGGAAAAAGAGAGAGAGAGAGAGAAAGAGAGCGAGAGAAAGAGAGGTGGGCAAGGGGGAGAAAAAGAGAGAGAGAGAGAGAGGGAGAGAAGTTAATTGGCCTCAGATTTTCTCACTCCCTTTTCATGTTGGTAACACGAGGCAGCCCAGGTCAGACTCAGGCCAGCGACGTTTGGGCTCTTTAGTGCCCCTCTGTGAATACCTCATTTCTGTAATAGTTTTTCCTTTAAAAACAGCTCTGCCTTCTTTGGCAGATGGTGACATTCCATTAGCATATGGAATATTTTTCAAAACACATCCGAAAGCATGTCTCTTACGGAGGAGACTGGGCAAAGCGAACGAATGTCTGAAAAGTATGTTGGGAGCAACTCAACATTTAACAGAAGGCCCCACTCCCGCCTTCGCCCCGGGCCTCTCCGTAGTCTCTCCTGGGTTGTTACCATAACCAAAGGAGACAGGAGGATGTTCCCCAAAGCTTAGTTTGTTGGCTTTACTGGGACTGTCCCAGTACACAGGGTAGCTAGAGGGAGGCTGAACCCAGGATGAGAAGATGATTCTTGACCTGGACTGGATGTTGGCAAACCCACGTGGATGTGGCATTGGGGCAGTGACGGATATCTTGTGCACTGAGCACCTACTATGTGCCAGACGCTGTGGGTAACATACGTTATTGTCTTTCCTGCTGAAATCCATCCAGCACACAGTGGGCACATGTCAGAGCATGTCACCGCCCTGCCCAGTACTCTCCAGTGACTGCCACTGTGCTTAGAATCAAGTTCAAACTCCTTGTTATGGTCTGCAGCAACCTGAGCCCTCCCACTTCCACGCCATTTTATGTCATGCTTTCCTCTCTCACTCCCACTCCAGCGACATGAGCTTTCTTTCCGTTCTTTTTTCTAGCTCAGGGCCTTTGCATGCACCGCATGCATTTCCCCAGCTATTTGCATGGCTGCTTCCTCATCATTCAGGTCTCAGCCCAAGTGCTGCCCCACCAGAGGAGGCTTCTCTGACCAGACTATCTAAATTATCCCAAGTTACCCCCTATTGCATCCTGCGTTCCACTTACTTTATAGTACTTACCATTCCTTTGTCAGCTTGTATTCATTCAAGACACATTTATTGAAGGCCTACTATGTACTGGGTGCTAAGCTAGGCTGTGACAAAACAGACAAATATCCCTGCCCCCAGGAAGCCTACGTGATGACACAGTAAGGTGGATGAGAAACAAATGCCATGCCTCTTGACTTTCCTTACCAGAAATGTGACCTGAAGTACCAGGACCTTGTTTGTCTTGTCCAGAGACCATTTTGGGAAGTGGTAATCACAGAGCTCAAGAAATTGTAGTTAAACGAAGAACTGAGCCCACATGTTATAAATAATTGCATTGAGGCCTAGAGAGGAAGTGGCTTTCAAGATTGCTCCACTAGTAAAACAGCAGAGCCAGGATCTGAACCTTGCTCCTTCTGACACTGAGGCTGGCCATCCATGACACCTGCCCAGCCCAGGCACCTTGCCGGATGCCTTCCCCACTGCTTCCTTCTCCTCAGCCCAATATCTAGGTCCTCCCCCACTCCCTACATCCCAGCTGGCTTATCCCGGGGCTGTTCTCTAGCATCCTGCTCTCAGTGAGGTGACTTGCTGTCTGCAACATGTTGGGTAACATCCTTTGACTCTTTGAGCCCCAGTTTCCTCATCAAAATGAAAATTTGAGCCACAGTAGATCTGCTCAGGAACATACAATTCTATTATCCTCGCTTCTGACCAACCCATCTGTAAATTGTGTTCAATGAGAGGTGGTAAATAAGAGGTTAAAAGATCATTTTGATTTCTGCAGTCCCAGCTGAATAGCAATGACCCATGTAGTCTCAGCTGCTACCTCCTCTCAGACCAGTATTCCCATTCCTCCACTCCGCTCGCTCTGTTGATCCAGGGTTAGAAGTCCCATTCAGCTGGCTTCTGCAAAGAAGGACGTTTATTGGCTTGTGTCACACATACCTCAGGAATGGGCTGGTCACAGGCATGGCTGGATCTAGGAGCTCCAACTGTGTCATCAGCTCTTGGGCCTCACCTTCTTGCCTCTCTGTCTGGCTCTTCTTTCTCACAGTTTCATTCTAAAGCAGGCTCGCTTCCCACAGGCTGCCAGCAGCACCAAGAGCACATCCTATCCTTTGAGTATCTCTGGTGGAGCAAAATCTCTTCCCAGCAGCCCCAGAGAGTCATGGGACTTAGTCTCCTTGGCTCAGATAGAATCATGTGCTCACCCTTAAAACCCATGGAGGTAACCCCTGGTGGTCAGGGTTGGGGTCGACCCCACACAACCCACATGGTCTGAGAATGGAAGGGAGGCAGATCCCCAAAGGATTAGGATTCTGGGGCCCAAACAAAAAGGGGAATGGAGGCTGGGCAGACAGAGCCCAGTGTCCCCTGCTGCTGCCACTAGGCACGCCTTTTCCCACGGGAAATGACTACTTGTGCACGTTCTTCAAGGCCTAGCTCAAATATCATCTCCTCCCTGATCCACAGAGCAGGAGCTGAAAGCCCTCAGCCCCTGAACTCTTTCTGAGCCCTTTTCACTTTCTCTCTGGTATTTTAGCTTTTTTTTTTTTTTTTTTTTTGAGACGGAGTCTCGCTCTGTCACCCAGGCTGGAGTGCAGTGGCCGGATCTCAGCTCACTGCAAGCTCCGCCTCCCGGGTTTACGCCATTCTCCTGCCTCAGCCTCCCGAGTAGCTGGGACTACAGGCGCCCGCCACCTCGCCCGGCTAGTTTTTGTATTTTTTAGTAGAGACGGGGTTTCACCGTGTTAGCCAGGATAGTCTCGATCTCCTGACCTCGTGATCTGCCTGTCTCGGCCTCCCAAAGTGCTGGGATTACAGGCTTGAAGTATTTTAGCTTTTAATGTGCATGAGCAGAAAGGGTCCAAACAGTCTGCCTTTGGGGTCAGAAAAGGTTGGGTTCAAATCTCATCGACACTCTTCAGGGGTGAGGTGACCAAGGACAGGGCACAACTCCTTTCTAATCAGTCCTCCTTCCTGGACCTGCTCGGAGCATTAAATGAGATGAAGTGAGCCCAGCCAGGGTTTTTGGAGGATTTTGGATTTCTTCCACGCCAGGACCCATGTTTGGTCCTCTCTGTGTCTTCAGCCCCAGTCACAGGCACTAATAACAGCAGATGTGTTGAATGAACAAACTCCCAGATTCCAGAACTTTGGGCGTGCAGTGGAGTTTCCCCTTCCATGGTGCTCAGATTCTAAAGTGAGCGCTGCAGGTGGAAAACCATAGAGTCCAAGATGCTTGAAAAACCTTTAAAATGTGGCTTCAATACACAGGCATGGCTGGATCTAGGAGCTCCAACTGTGTCATCAGCTCTTCACACAGCATCATCACACAGGGTGTGTGGATGGGACCCAGTGCAGTGATTCCTGCACCCATTGAGAGTTTGAGTACCATCAAGCTGGCCAAGGGCAAAAAGAGAAAAGTCTACATGCAAGCACTCGGTCATTCAAATGATTCCACTTTTTAAACTATTGGGAGGGATAGGGAGGTGAGAAGGAAGAGGGAGACAAAAAAAAGGTAAATTCTAAATTTTAAATTGCCTGCAAGTGTCATTCCATTCTGCTGGTTTTTTTTTTTTTTTTTTTTTTTTTGAGATGGAGTTTCACTTTTGTTGTCCAGGCTGGAGTGCAGTGGCAACGATCTTGGCTCACTGCAACCTCCGCCTCCCAGGTTCAAGCGATTCTCCTGCCTCAGCCTCCCAAGTAGCTGGGATTACAGGTGTGTGCCACCACGCCCAGCTAATTGTGTATTTTTAGTAGAGACCGGGTTTCATCATGTTGGTCAGGCTGGCCTTGAACTCCTGACTTCAAGTGATCCATCCTCCTCGGTCTCCCAAAGTGCTGGGATTACAGGCGTGAGCCACTGCGCCCAGCCCCACACTGTTTTACTATGTAGACTTTGTCATAGCTTTACTATGTGTCAGGAAGCTTTGTTGTGGGGAGAACAACTGTGATCATATACATAAATAAACCGAAGAGCCTTTGTAGCAGGACATGGGGGATCAGTGAACACGGTGGGATTTGAACTCAAGTCTTGCTGACAGATGCATGGTCCCTGGAAAGCTGTAGAGGAGTTCTGGGCCTCTGCTGCCTGTGTGACCCACTGGTGGCCTCACCAAACTGGCTCTCACCCTCATGCCCCGAGACACCAGTCACTGACACTTAGGTTCTAAAGCTGCAAGTGAAATTCAAGGGGTATATGACATGGTTCCTTTTATTCAAGAATTTCAATTTTTAGTTTGGATTCAGGGGTACATGTGCAGGTTTGTTACCCGGGCATATTGCATAATGGTGAGGTTTGGGTGCGACTGATCCCGTCACCCAGGTACTGAGCACAGTAACCAATAGGTGGTTTTTCAACACTTACCCCCTCCCTCCCCGTCTAGTAGTCCCCAGTGTCTACTCTCACCATCTTGGTGTCCATGAGTATCCAAAGATGTGGTCCCGCGGCTGCCGCCTCCTCTGTAGCTCTATTGGCTGGAGAGCAGAATTCAGGAAAGCCTTTCTGTAAGCCTTGGTGGCATCATTTCATTATCAAGACAAGTACATAACCTTGATTACCTTCCCCATCTCGACCCCCATCTCCCAAACCCGATTCAGCCCTGTCTAGAACCTCCGGATACAGCACGTGGCCTTATTTTTCCAGGAACAAGGTTTCTTGTTGGGCTTCTGCGGTGCCCTCCCCGTGATTTCTGGGACAGCCTTGTCAACCCTCTGGGTGTGATCTCAGCCAGAATGTGTCACGATGGCAGACATGGGATGAAAGGAACTGGGAATAAAGGAACTGGAAGTTCAAATGGTCCTAGACTCCACAAGTGCCCTCAGAGGCGAAGGGGCTTCCTGCTGAAGCCCAGGCCCACTCCAGCAGCATTTGGACAGGACTGTCATTACTACTGAGGTCCCAGTTTTGGTGACTGTGGGTTCCAAAACGGTGCCTTTCCTTGGGCGAAGTCAGGCTGAGCTGGCACTGGCTATTCGAGGAGCAGCCGAACCCCACGTTTCCCGTGCTGACTCACGGAGTAAGAGCCAGGGCCCTGGGTCACCTGCCTGGGGTCTGCCGTGGTTGTGCCACGGTCAGGAATACAGGCAGGCGTTTACTATCAGATCCCTCCATAGCCGGAGTTCACAAAAACTTCACTGCATCACCCCAGTGCCAGCTCTTGGTTTCTTGAGCAACTTCTTCTCCGCCACCAATTGCTGATTTACTCAGTCTCTTCCTGTTTAAATCCAAAGGGACAGAGCCTTATCAGCTCCACCACCTGAAACTCCTGGGTGGGGCTTTTTGTTCCAGCCTCCTCATAGGTCACCAAGCAGCCAATCGATGGGCTGCTCTTGAGTTCAGGGGACCCTCTTTTGCCCAATCAGGGGGCATTCCTTGTTGAAGCCCAGCCTAAAGCCATTTCCCTCCCCCTGGGCCTCCTGATGGGGTGGTTTCCCTTAGGAGGGCACTCAGGTGTGCCTGACACCATCACTTACAGATCAGGACCCAGACTCCGCCAGGAGGCTCTGCTCCTCCCCATCCACCCCAGCTCCTTGCTAAGCTTTGACAAGATCAGTGTAACTGACTGAGATCCAAGGGACAAATGCGGCCGTGTTTCATGGCTCCTGGAAGTGAGAAGGCTCAGCAGGAAGGCATCGGATTCACAGAGCAACATCATCAGCTCTGCAGCCATGTCTCTGACTCCTACCCATTACCGCAGTCTCTACTTATCTCTTTTTATTTTTAATTTTTTATAGAGAAAGGGGTCTCGCTGTGTTGCCCAAGCTGATCTTGAACTCCTGGCCTAAAGCATCCTCCTGCCTTGGCCTCCCAAAACGCTGGGATTACAGGCACGAGCCACCACGGCCGGCCCATAACTTATCTTTAAATCCCAGTAGGTAGCCCAATGCCTGGTACTTAGTTGGCCCTCAGGATACTTTTTTTTTGGAGTAGCCATAAATAAGTGGATGCTCCAGGGAGGTTGGGATGAGCAATACTGAGAAGTTTAAGGCACAGTTCTCCTGCCAAAGAGATTGGTCTCTTTCCACCGTCACCTGGTTTCCCTGGATCAGCTTTTACATCTCATTAATATCTTACGTAGTTCCCTTGCAGTGTTTCCCAATGTGTGTCCTGTGGGACAAGAGTTCAGTGGAATATTAATGAAGTATTAAAGTGCAAAGGGATTCTGAGATCAAGTGAGTTTGGGAAATACCAAGTTAAAGAAAAGGAAACAGGGTTATTTGCTGAGGGACTTATCAGAGCCTTTCATGTGTTCATGCATGTTGTTACCATCCACAAAGGTAATGGAGGCTTTTGTGTTTCCCACACCTTTTTGACCTTGAAATCATTATTTTTTCCCCTATGAGTATCTCACAGGACTAGTGTTCTGAGGAGCAGTATACTGAGAAATGGTACCCTGGACAGAGAGGAAATGCTGTCTTCCCCCTTTATTGGTTATGTGGGATTCGTATAATTTGCTTATTTGTCTGATCCATTATTGCTGGATGTGGGAGGACAGGCGTGTGTTAGACTGTCCATCTTCAGAGAGGTTTCTTGCTCTTCCTGTTGGTCACTGGTTATGGGCTGTGGTTGTTATGGTGATAGCAGGGAGGCTGCAGACCCCAGAGGGGATTAGGCGTATCTGTGTATAAACTTTGGCAGTGTCTTTCTTTCAGCTGGGCCTGAGTCACGGCATTGCGTACCCTAAGAAAACATCATGAGGTATATAAAGTTCCCATACTCCCACTAAGCAGCCTGGCTTTCGTCTTTAAGTATGGAGGGGCTGGTAGGAGTAGAACATGGGATGATGTATCACTTCTCCTGGGTTTCTCAACCTCAGCACAACTGACATTTGGATGCGATCATTGTTTGTGGGGTCTGTCCTGTGCCTTGCAGGATATTTGGCGGCATCCCTATCCTCTACCCACTAGATATCAGTAGCACGTGTCATCCCTCCTGCCTCCCCATTGTGACAACCCAAAATGCCTGCAGACATTGCCAAGTGTCCTCTAGGGGACAAAATCCCTCTCCCATTGAGAACCACTGCTTTAAGAGAAGATTATCCAAAGTCTGTGGAAGGCTTTTGGAATACTCTTGGAAGTATTTTATCATACTCTTGGAAGAAGGAGAGTAGTGCTATCATGCTCAAAGCATGGTCTGAGAGCCTGTAAGACACGCCAGCTAATTAAACTCTCCCTCGGGGCGTTTTCTTCACTCATCCTTAAGGCTCATATATCTGTTGAGTTTCTTGGTTGCAAGTTACAGAAAACCCAATCCAAAATGGTCTAAGCCAGAAAATGAATTTTTTGGCTGTAGTAACCGAAGAGTCCAACCTAGTGCTAACTTCAGGCACAGCTGGATCCAGGTGCTTAAACAGTGTTATCAAGAATCAAAAATTTTTCCAAATCTTTGCTCTGATTTCCTCATTATTGATTTCATTCTCAGACAGGCTCTTCCCATGTGGCAGTGAGAAAGCTGCCAGCAGCTCCGGCCTACTCCTCACTAGAACAGATCTGGTGGAAAGGGAAAGCTTCTCTTCCCTCACGGTTTGAATGCAAGTCCTGGATCTGATTCCCATTGGCCCGGGATACTACGCTATTCTCATTAGCTACGCCGGATTCACATGTCTGTCCCTGGAGCCTGGGGAGGAGCCAACGCCAGCCGAACCATTCAGTGGGGAACAGGAGAGGAACGATTCTTTAGAGGCAAACGGGGCAGTTACTTGAAGAGAGGTCAGTGGATGCTGGTCAGGCAAGCACCTCTATTGCCTCATTAATAAAAATAAACAACAGCTAATAATGGCAGCTCCCACTCGTTGAGCATGAACTCTGAATCAGACTGTACCCACACTGCGTGATTCCTAATCACCACCAGCATCCTGAGAGGCAGCTATTGTCAACCTGTTTTACAGATGGGTAAGTGGAGTCTCAGAGGTAGATGAAATGACTTGGCTGAAGTCACAAAGTGGGGCAGTGGCTGAGTCACAGACCGGAGGCATCCTTTTACCTCCTCTAGGACATCCTCTGTAATCGACTTTCTTCCTGCTGCAATCCAAAAGGTCTCCCAAGGTCTCCTGTTGCTATTTTGGAAAGAGGTGGGCAGATACTGGAGAGCCACTCTCCAGGCCACTGCCTAACCTTTTCATGTCAATTTGATGTCAGCTTGTGACAATCATCCCTGAAGGGCCATTCTGACACAGCAAGTGAGGGAATGCTTGGCCAGTGTTTTCTGGTTTGGCTCTGTTTTGCCTGTTTGATCCGTTTTCCTCACCTCCGTTTTTGCCCATTGCCACTGTTTTATCTTCCATTCCCCCAGGGGGCCTGCAGAGGGTGCATTAGTAATAAAGCTAACATTTCCAGAGAGAGAGAGGAATGTCAAGGAATTTCCATGACACAATTTCTTGAAGTTTTCTCAAATATCCTATCAAGTAGACACTACTATTATCCCTATTTTACAGATGGAGCAGCTGAGGTCTGGAAAGGCTAGGGGACGTGCCCAAGGTTGCCCAGCCAGCAGATGGGAGAACTGGTGTTTGAATCCAGGCAGGACCCATTGCTTTTACCACGGCATCAAAACTTTAGAAAACTGCAAACCAGTGGCCTGTGAGTCAAATCTGGCTAACAGATATATTTTGCTTGGCCCACATAGTATGTCAAAAACCATTTGAACTCATTGCCAATGTTTAAACATTGAGAACCTGCACATCAAAAAACAAAATTTGTTCTTTTCTGCTTCTCTTGAAAAAAGAAAAGTCAGAGAAGATTGGCACCACCGGGCCTACATTCCTGCCTGGCAGAGGCTGGCTGAAGCTGCAGCTCAGTCCCAGGTGCCTGCTTTGGGTGGGGTGTGTTTCTCCAGCTGGACGCAGTCCCCACCACTCCCTAATGCCTTCCCAATGCGGAGGCCAGTGTCCTTTGCTGTGGCTCACTGTGTGTGCTCTGCTGTGTCCCGTGTGCCCCTCCTGGCTTACCTGCCTGGCTCTGGAGGGCATGTGGACTTGCTGCTCCTCCCCCACAGTGGTTTGGGGTTGTTGTAATCTCTCTCCACAAATTCAGTGGAAACGTCTCCTGCTGGTGAAGGTCTGACTTAGGCACTAGAAGAGTTGGACAGAGCCCCAAATTTTCCTTTCCTCCAGTACCCCAATCCCACCCCCTCCCAAATTTTGGTTTATTGGTCAGCAAAGACCACTTTCTTGGTGGTGTTTGTCTTGGGTACACGACCGCTTTTTCTTGCTCCCTGCAGAGCCCCCTAACGTTTTCTTCCTAATCCTCCTCAGGAGAACCATCACTCGGATTATCATGAAACCCGAGCGTGCACACATGAGGCGCGACCCTTTACAACCCACGGACCATCTCGTTTCTGCCCAGTTCTGTTTGTTTAAACTCTTTGCTGGCAGGACCCCAGCACAGGGGCAGAGTTCCATGGCGTTCACAGGCAGATGTTCTGGTCTGTTGCAGGGATCAACGTTAAAAGCTGGGACAGGAGAGCTGGTGGCCGGAATCCAGGCCCTGGGGGTGGAGGGCACTGCACGGGCGTGTTCAGGGAGGCGAGGGATTGGGGATGAAAACAACAGCTCACTGTCCTTTTGCAAATGGAGTTTACAGGCCCCATTTCATGCATGAGAACATTGAGGCTTAGAGAGGTGGGGTTACTTGTACAAGGTCACAAAGCTAGTTAAAGAAGGGAAACTAAACGAAATATTTTCTAGTTTATGGCATAAGAATATGCCAGTTTCAGGCATGTAGATGATGATGATGGTGGTGGTGGTGATAATGATGATAATGATGATGATAGGAACTGAAAGGCACAGTTAAGGCCTTAAAGGGCTCCTGGATGTGGTCACTGTAACCTGTCAAGGCATGAGCTGGATTCTTCTACAGCATGGCTTCTCCCCTAGAATCACAGAGTGGCCAAGAGTGAGGACATTGACACTGCGCAGACCTGGGCCAGACCCGGCCCTGCTGCTGAGTGGCTGATTGGCCCCAGGTGAGTTCTGTAACGTCCATGAGCCTCAGCGGCCTCATCTGCAAAATGGGAGGAAAGAGTAGATCACAGGAATTTTGTGAGGAATAAATGAAAGAATGCACAGAAAGCACAGAGCCTGTGTCTGGCACGCAAGACTTGTGGGATAAATGTTAACTTTTCCTGTTTTACTGTGCAGTGGCAACATGAGGTCCTGAACACAGCCAGGGTTCAGTGAATACAGCTAAGCCCAGAGTCCTTATTGGGAGGCAGTGGCCAGAAACCAGGCTCCAACTCCAGTACCTCAACTTCCTAAGCACATGCAGCTTGAAAGAACATCACACCCCCTCAAAGGGGTAAAGTCGGTGCAGGGGATACTTCCCTTCAGGTTTGTTGGGGGAGGAGAGGCTGCCTGGGAAGTGCTCAGCACATAGTAGGTGCACAACCAAGTTATTGTTCGTGTTGAGAACTTGTCTCATGCCCAGACTGGGCTCACCTCAGAGGGGTCACAGTCACATGCACATTCCTTTTCTTCTGGGAGATCAAGGTGAGCTGGATGAATGGCTGGACACCTCACATACAGGCCTGCCGGGAGTGGGAGGTGGATCTGTGGGGTTCTGCGTCATCTGGAGCTCATTTCATGGACAGAAAGGAAACAGAAAGGCAGGCACCCTCTCCTGAGGGCCTACTATGTCCAGATGCTTTGCTTAAATCGAGAGTATTTACTTCTCAGACACAAACTCAGGTGTGCAAAAATGCAGCTTTGTGTCCAGAACGCAGTTAACTCTGGTTTCCCACCTCCTCCATGTGCCTCAGCACAGGCTGCTTAATCCAGTTCTCTTCTGACTGGAAGTCAGGGCATTAAGCTCCGATTTGGGTTTATAATTCAGGTTTCCTCCCAGACTCCTCCTCCCTCTCGTGGAGGTGGGATGTGGCGGGTGGGGGACTGTCTTCTGGCTCTGCCCCTTCTCTCCGGCCTGGGTCTGATGACTGCTCTACCAAACGGTGGCCTTGACCTCTGTCTGGTGCTGGCCCTGGAGCCCCGTGAGATGTAAGGCTGGATGTAGTGGGAGGTCTGCGGGAGCCCCGCTCAGGAAATGTGGATCCCTTGAGGCCCTCCGCAGGTTTCCACAGGTGCTGACACCCAGCACTGCCATCCTGTGTCCCAGGGTGGGAACACCTGCATCCCCATATTCAAGGAGTGCCATTGCCTGTGCACCCACAACAGGTCTCATCTTATCCCGGCAACAGCCTGTAGGGTTGGGAGCAGCCACGAGCCATTTGTGCAGGAGTGCTCGGGGAGATGGTTATGTGCTTCATCATTCAGCCAGGGCTGAATGAGGCCAAAGCTTGCCCTCCCTCTCCTAGGTAGCACTGCCTTGAAACTAGTCCTAGCAAGAAACACAGCTTCTGATCGTGGGAGAACCTATCTGCATCACAGTTCACAAACAGTGCTTCAGACACTCTCCAATTCAGTGGAGAAAACAGAGCCCCAGCGAGGGGGAGACTTACCCAAGTCACATAGCTAAGAGGCAAACTCAGGATTCAGACACAACCTCCCAGCGCTCACTCTACTATGCCTTGTTGGCCCAGCCCTAGAAGGCCTCCTGGCTGGAGGCCATTGCCTGAGCCTGGGGTTGACAAATACGTCCACTGGATGTCATGATTTCTCTACTGAAGCTAGCTAGACCTTCTTGGCAGTGACATAGGATTTTCCCTCTTCCTGGGGCAAAGCAGTCTCATATGGGACACTCAGGTGCTGGCTCCCCCTCCTTTCGGCTCAAAGACAGAAGGTAAGGCCTGCGTCCTGCTTCCTAGGGCGGGGAAGGTCTGCACACAGGCGGATCCCCTCTTTCCTAGGGAGCTGGGATCATTGCAGCCTTCTCCACCCCAAGGCCCCCTCCACAGCCTCTGCCCAAATCCCCTTTCCCCGACTCCAAGTTGTATCACCTTAGTTAACGCTTCATTCCCCAAGACTCTAAGAAAAAAGTGTTCTCCCTGTGCAGTTTCTCCACCTGGTAAACAGGTAGCCTTGTCTCTCTCTACAGGCATCGAGTCAGGGCAGGGCGCACTGAGCAGCAACGCCCTGCCTGGTGCTGGGCTGCCTGGTGCTGGGCTGCCCGCTGCATGCTGAGGATCCAGGGGCAAACCAGCCATGCTCCCGGCTGCGCCGGAGGTCCTCACGAGCCTGCAGTTTGAACTTGCTGAGGTGAGGGCTCTGCATTGAGATGACAGAGAACGAAGCAGGGGAGTCACGGGGTTGGCCTCTGAGGCCTGTCAAGGTGCTGAGGCTTCAATGATAGGGCATGTGGAGCTGGAGCAGGAAGTGGAAGGCAGGAGTGGGCCTCCTTAAAGAAGGGCCCTGGAGCACTGCCATCCATCACCCACACCACCCTCAGCATCACCTCCCTGCTAGGTCCCACCCCACCACCCCAAGGCAGTGGGGAGAGGCCAGGGCTCAGCACAAGACAGCCTGGCCTCTTGTCCTTTGATTCTGTTATCAGCAAATGACCTTGGGAAAGTCAGTTGACCCCTCTAAGCTTTCGTTTTCTCATATGCAAAGACAGAGCAACACTCAGGCAGTGCAATCATACATATAGAAAGTACTTTGGAACAAGCAAAAAAAAAAAAAAAAAAAAAAAAAAAAGACTGATTTGATGTTTGTCAACGGAATGTTTTGGTAACATTTATCAAGATACTCTTCATTAAATATTCTAAGAGTGGGCCAGGTGTGGTGGCCTAGGTGGGCAGGTCACCTGAGGTCAGGAGTTCAAGACTACCCTGGCCAACATGGTGAAACCCCGTCTCTTCTGAAAATACAAAAATGAGTCAGGTGTGGTCGTGGGTGCCTGTAGTCCCAGCTATTTGGGAGGCTGAGGCAGAAGAATTGCTTGAACCCAGGAAGCGGAGGTTGCAGTGAGCTGAGATCACACCACTGCACTCCAGCCTGGGCGACAGACCAAGACTCCGTCCCCGCCACCCCACCTCCCAAAAGATATATATATTCTAGGAATGAAGCCCAAATGGCCAATGGAGACTTGCAAGGAATGGGAAAAGGATCCAAATTAACCAACCGGGCACATTTGGCAATAACTACTGAGTCCTGATTTTATAGGTGGGAAGGAAAGAGCTTTATTCTTTACCAAATTTTATCTAGGGATGGCTCATGCCTGTAATCCCAGTGCTTTGAGAGGCTGAGGTGGGAGGGATTGCTTGAAGCCAGGAGTTCAAGACCAGCTAAGGTAACATATCGAGATATTGTCTCCGCAAAAAAATTTTTAAAAATAGCCTGGAGTGGTGGTGTGTCTCTGTAGTCTCAGTCACTCAGGAGGCTGAGGCGAGAGGATCACTTAAGCCCAGGAATTTGAGGTTACAGTGAGCTATGATTGTGCCACTGCACTCTAACCTTGATGACACGGTGGGACCCTGTCTAAAAATAAAACAACAAAACAAAAAACACTTTATCTAGTGCTGGGAAAGTGCAGTGAACAAGACAGGCAGCCAACCAGACAGAAAGTATGTCCAACCTTTTCCCATGCAGTCTCTCCTTCATCTTTCCACGAATCCAGTGAGGAAATGGGCTTGGAGAGGTAAAAATGAATTTCCAAAAACATACAACACTAATAGCAGACAGGTGCTTCGCAAAGAAACAAAAAACACATAGCAAATAAATGTTAGCTATCACTTCATGACCACCATGAAAGGCAGAATTATTTTACCCCAGCGCTTACTTTTTCCCCCTTGTAGTCTCCCTAGGAATGAATTCTCTTATGTTGTACATATACCTGTTGTATTTATTGGGATGCACTCGGCTGTAAGCAAATAGGATTAACCAACTAACAGTGGACTATGCAATCAAGACATCTTTTTTTTTTGAGACGGAGTCTTGCTCTGACACCAGGCTGGAGTGCAGCTGCAATCTCGGCTCACTGCAACCTCCGCCTCCCGGGTTCAAGTGATTCCCCTGCCTCAGCCTCCTGAGTAGCTGGGACCACAGGCCCACATGACCATGCCTGGCTAATATTTTGTTTCACTAGGTTGGCCAGGATGGTCTCAATCTCTTGACCTCATGATCTACCTGCCTCGGCCTCCCAAAGTGCTGGGATTACAGGCATGAGCCATGGCACCCAGACAACATCTTATACTAGATATCTGCAGGCTGGCAGTCAATCCTAGGTTGGCTCAATGATTTGAAGTTGCATCAAACTCTTTCTCTTTATTCTGCCATCCTCAATGTATTTCCTTGAAGAGTTCAGACATATCCCCTCACAGTCAAGAGGTCTACCACAGCTTGGATCATCACATCTTTGGACACTGGGTTCAAGGCAGAAAGTAGGGGCTCCCCATTTACTAAGAACAGAAGTTTCACGGAGGCCAGGCCTGTCTTTGACCAGAACTGGATCACATGACCGTCTTTAGCTATAAGGAACGGGAAAGGAGCAGTCAATGAAGGGGAATGGGAGTACCTAGCTTTCTTAGGTCAAGCATGCGTCCCCTTGGGCTGGGTGCACCTGCTAAGGCTTAGGGTTCTGTTAGCAAAGAGGAAGTGGGAGGCTGGCTGCTGGGGGCAGGAGGGGACCTAGGCAGCTCCTGGCCCCCATCTCCTCTCCAGATGGTTACATTCCAGAAGTGAGGGAAGAAGTCTAATCCGGCACTTGGGTAACACTGCTGTCATAGTTGCTCCTGATAGGAGGGTGGGTGTGATCAGCTGAGGAGTGGGGGTATGGGGCTGAAGGTAGAGGGAGAGAATTGGAAACCTTGAGTGTCAGGGACTGTGTCATGCATTCTCTGTGGCCGCAGGCCCCAGGCGAGGCCAGATGCAGCATGAGGGTTCAACAGGTATTGGTTGCTTGAATGAACGAACGAACGTGGGGACAGGGGCAGGACTCATCTACTCTGTCACCTGGTGTTCTTATCCCCGCAGGGCCCCGATACATTCCTTCTGGAGCCTGGTTCCAGGAAAAATGTTGTCTCTGCCGAGGTTTGAACATGCTTTCTGTTGTTGGAAAATGAAAACTATGCAACCCCATGTGTTTCTCTTTCTGCCTTTGCTGCCAGAAGCCAGAGCCAAATGTGTCGCCCAAGTACTGGGGGCTGTGCTCCCGGGTTTCTGAAGCACCACCTCGGCTTCCTTTGGGGAGCACTATTCAGATTCACCTGCTTTGCGCCAGAATCTCTGGGCACCCCATGCCTAGCCCAGGGCAGGAGCCAAATCTGAAAGAAACTCAAGGCCTTGACAAACTCATCCGGGAAAGCACAAAGCCGTCCCACCTGAGAAGGACGTCTTATCAAAGTCCACACTCTCCATCCGATCTTAGAGGAGACAAAGTAGGAGAGCAATGGCTTCCGTCAAGGCTGAAACCAAACATTTTGGCTCTATCTGAACGACCACTGAATCACCGAGTCCACCGTATTTTTCCACTTTCAAGTTGTTTCTGGGCTGCTGTGGAGACACGCCCTTCCTGGGTTTAATGGCCCTCGTGTCAGGCGGTGGGGAGGAGGCGTGTTTACTTTTTGCAGGGAAAATAGTGGTTAATGGTGGGACGGATGGACCTGATTAGTAATTGGGTGATTTATCCCATGAACGTTCTTTGGGTTTTCCTGGTGGTTTGCGCTTGAATTTCAGCTGAATGAAGTAGGAGGAGGGACTAGGAGGAAAATTGTTTCGAGGAGAAAGGGGTGGGGTGGGCTGAGGGTTGAGCGCTGTTTCAGGGACAGGTGGAGGTTTGCGCAGATCAAGGGAGAAGTTTGTTCCATCAGTTGTCCAAGACTCTTCCTCTGTATTCATTCACTCATTCGCTTAATCGCTCACTCACTCATTCGCTTACGCATAGTTATGAAATTCCGAGCACCTTTTCTGTGCTGGGGATACAGCACAGCCCACACCTCCTAAGTACCATGGAGCCAGTGTGATGGATAAGCTCTCCTTCTGCTATGGGGTGAGTCTTGTGTCCCCGGCCAAATTCCCATGTTGAAATCAAATTCCCAAAGTGACGGTATTTGGAGGTGGGGTCTTTGGGAGGTGAGTAGGTCTTGAAGGTGGATCCCTTGTGAACAGGATTAATGCCCTTAAAAAAGAGACTGGGCCGGGTGCGGTGGCTCAAACCTGTAATCCCAGCACTTTGGGAGGCCGAGGCGGGCGGATCACGAGGTCAGGAGATCGAGACCATCCTGGCTAACACGATGAAACCCGTCTCTACTAAAAAATACAAAAAAACTAGCCGGGCGAGGTGGCAGGTGCCTGTAGTCCCAGCTACTCGGGAGGCTGAGGCAGGAGAATGGTGTAAACCCAGGAGGCGGAGCTTGCAGTGAGCCGAGATCTGGCCACCGCACTCCAGCCTGGGTGACAGAGCGAGACTCCGTCTCAAAAAAAAAAGCCACCATCATCCTCAACTGCACAAGGCCTCCTTCTCGCCTGGCTCAGCCATTCGTTACCCAGACTCAAGTGTAGTGCACTTCCCTTTCCTAGATATCCNCAAAAAAAAAAAAAAAAAAAAAAAAAAGACTGAAAAGAGCTCCCTGGCTCTCTTTCTGCCACGTGAGGATGCAAGGAGAAATCGGCCTTAACCCAGAAGAGGGTCCTCACCAGAACCTGATCATGCTGGCACCCTGATTTCAGACTTCCAGCCTCCAGAGCTGTGAGAAATACATTTCTATTATTTATAAGCCACCCGGTTTCTGGTATTTTGTTACAGCAGCCTGAGCTGGCAAAGACCCCCTCCTTCAGAGGAGTGTGCAGACTTGATAAGGGAAACAGATGGGCCAACAGATAATTTCCAGCGGAGGTGTGTTCAAACATGAGGTAATAACAGCTAACGCTTACTAGGCATTTTCCACGTACCAGACACGGTTCTAAGTGCTTTTCATGTATTAATCAACAGCCCTGGGGACTAGGTAGTAAGCAGATGGAGGAACAGAGATGTAAGTAACTTACCCAAGGTCACACAGCCAGCAGATCTGCACCAAGGCAGTGTGTCCAGCTTTTTATCATCATGATATTCAGGTCTACTTTGTAAATGAGGTGGGTCTGCCTCAAAAGGGAAGGGTTCGCAGAGACAGTAATGTTGGATGTGGGCCTTGAGAAGGAAACAGAGAAGTGTTAGAGGTAGAGGAGGCCACAGCAAGATGCCCAACAGCTGAGAGTGCCTGTCACGTGCCAAGAGTGGCAAGGGGTGGAGGTATCCTGAGAGGGGAAGTGGAGGAGAGGCCAGCAGGGCCACACCCTGACCCTTTCCTGAAGGAGTGGCTTGGGTAGTCTGATTTTAAATGAAGAAAGAGCTCTCAGCAGGGTGCGGTGGTTCTCGCCTGTAATCTCAGCACTTTGGGAGGCCGAGGCTGGCGGATCACCTGAGGTCAGGAGTTCAAGACTAGCCTGGCCAACATGGGGAAACCCTGTCTCAACAAAAATACAAAAATTAGCCAGGCATAATTGTGGGTGCCCGTAATCCCAGCTACTCGGGAGGTTAAGGCGGGAGAATCACTTGAACCCAGGAGGCGGAGGTTGCAGAGAGCCGAGATGGCGCCACTGCACTCCAGCCTGGGTGACAGAGTGAGACTCCATCTCCAAAACAACAGCAACAACAACAACAAAGAAAACCAAAAAAAAAGAAAAAAAAAAAGAAAAAAAAAAGAAAGAGCTCCCAGGCAGCTCAGTGGAGAATGGCTTGAGAGGTGGGGGAAGATTAGAGGCAGGGGAAAGTGGACACCTGCTATTCCAGCCTCCTTAGCACCTGCTCTTCCCCAGGGAACAATCTCCCTTGCTCTGTGGCCTGGTGATTTCACCGACGCTGACTGCACCCTAGCTTGAGGGGTGGCACATGACACAGGTCTGGCCAATCAGCCTCCTCCATCCCCCTGGCTGCAGGGATTGGCTCAGGAGTGTACATGTGACCAGAGGCCAACCAATGAGACTCTGTTCTGAGATTTTTGTTAGATTTGTTGCAGAAAAGAGATTCTTTCTCCTGAGGTTGCTGAGTTGGTTATGTCCACCTGGAGCTGCAGGGGCCATGCTGTCAGCATGTGAAGACACGTTGCTTGACAACAAAGTTGAATTAGTTTCCTTGGGCAGCCATAGTAAAGTATCACAGACTGAGGGGCTTAAACAACAGAAATTTATTTCCCCACAAGTCTGGAGGCTAAGTCCAAGATCAAGGTGTCAGCAGGGTTGGTTTCTTCTGAGGCTCCTCTTCGGCTTGTAGCTGGGTGGCTGTCTTCTTCTGGTGTCTTGACATGGTCTTCCCTCTGTATGTGTCTGTGTCCTAATCTCCTCCTCTTCTTCTTCTCCTTTTTTTTCTTTTTTCTTTTTTTTTTTTTTTTTTTTGAGATGGAGTCTCTTGTTCTGTCACCAGGCTGGAGTGCAGTGATGTGATCTCAGCTCACTACAACCTCCACTTCCCGGTTCAAGCAATTCTCCTGCCTCAGCCTCCCAAGTAGCTGGGACTACGGGCATGCACCACCATGCCCAGCTAATTTTTGTATTTTTAGTAGAGACGGGCTTTCACCATATTGGCCAGGCTGGTCTCAAACTCCTGACCTTGTGATCCACCCGCCTTGGTCTCCCAAAGTGCTGGGATTACAGACGTGAGCCACTGTGCCCGGCCATATGCAACTCATAATGGATTAAGTTCCACCTAATGACTTCACTTAACCTTAATTACTTCTTTAAAGACCCTATCAGAAAATATAGTTAACATCTGAAGTACCAGGGGTTAGGACTTCAACAAACTGGAGGTGGGAGGAGCACAATGCAGTGCATAACAGAAGCCAACACAGAAAAAAACACAGAGATGGGGTAAGAGACTGAGGCTTGACTTTGTTTGAACTCCTGGATCCAGCTGTGCCTGAAACTGAAACTAACACTATCCTGGACTCTTGAGTTTCATGATCCAATACATACCTCCTGCCTCTCCTTTTTTTTCCCCCTCTTGAACCTAGTTGAATTGGATTTCTGTCACTTACAGTTAAAATTCCTGAGTAATACACGGGAGAACTAGTTAACAAATTATTAAAATAGCCCACCCCTAATTTAATCACCATGTGCAAAGACAGTGCTTGTATTTACACCCAGGTGTGTCTAATTCTAATAGCTAGAGGTAGCAAATATGGTAAAAATTGACCAAGCTGGCACTAGCCTCTTCCATTTAGCAGGAATTCCCACCTTAGCTCTGAAGCCATGTAGGACGGGGCCGGATAACCTACCATTACTACCAGTGTTTCTAATGTGTGCAGTAGGCTGGGGTGCTGGCAGGGGAAAATTAAAAATGTAGTTTGGGTTGAAAAAAAAAAGAAAAAGAAAAAGAAAAAAGCTTTCTAGGCCGGGCGCAGTGGCTTAAGCCTGTAATCCCAGCACTTTGGAAGACTGGGGCGGGTGGATAGCTTGAGTCCAGGAGTTTGAGACCAGCCTGCACAACGTGGTGAAACCCTGTCTCTACAAAAATACAAAAATTCGCCAGGAGACTCGGTGTGCGTCTGTAATCCCAGCTACTCGGGAGGCTGAGGTGGGAGGATGGCTTCAACCCAGGAGGCGATGGTTGTAGTGAGCCGAGATGGCGCCACTGTACTCAGCCTGGGTGACAGAGTGAGACCCTGTCTCAAAATCAAACACACAAACAAACAGACAAACAAAAAACAGCTTTCTAGAAGGGAAAAATCATTTTGGGAAGCCTTGAGTAGCGGCTGCGGAGATCGGGCTCCGGACATCACTTCACTGGTTGGCAGGCGCTGTTAGGGGGTGCCCAGAGGGAGGCTCGGGGGAGTGGCGGCTTTCTTCCAGCAGATATAGACTCGGGCAGGAGTCACTGAACAAGCACTCTGATAGGCTGGGCTTCCTGAGACTTCATGCCTGGGCTGAGCACGGCGGGGCTGTGGTCGACGTGGTGCCCATTGGCTTCCCAAAAGGAAGGAGCGGGGAGAACTAGAAATGGGGCTTGAGAAAGGTCTGCATCTCCCTCCTGGTGATCCCGGGAGCCATGTCTGGAGGAGGAGGCCTCTCTAGGTGTGTGCAGCTGCCTTCCTCAATGCCGCCAAGTTGGATTGGGATCTCTTTCAATGAGAGGGCTTTTGAGGGACTCTCAGCTCCATGCTCTGCTGGCTGCCTTCAGGGATGCTGAGAGGTGGCCCTTCTAGTGGTAAGATGAGGGGCCCATGGCCTTGTGGAGTCAGACACACTGGCATTCACTGAAAGCTCTGTGCCTGACCTACCTGGTGACTTGGGGCAAGTGACTTCACCTGACTGAGCCTCTTTCCTTCATCATTGGCAAAATGGAGCCAACCGCACAGCCTTCTCCTGAAGCTTAAGTGAAACAGAGCAGTCATAAAGGGATAGGCTTTGGAGTCCCTGGGTTTGCATCCCAGTTTACTCACTAAGCTGGGTGGCCTTGGGCAAGTCACTCACCCTCTCTGAGCCTCAGTGTCCTACTCCGTAAAATGAACCCATCAACAGTACTTATTTCCTAGGGTAAATGTGAGGATTGACAGATAAAACATGTAAACTTCATGAGAGCAAGGGGTTTTGTTATTGATTTATCCCCTCTGCAGTTCCTGGGACATAAAGACACTAAATAAATGGGATCGGTTTTTGTCGTTACTATGATTCACTGTCACCCATCCCTGGTTGAGGCTGCTCTCTGCGGCATCCTGTAGGCACACTTGTGTGTGAGTTTCTGGTCGGGATGGGGAAGACAAGACCACTCTCTCTGGCACACGTAGCAAACTCTATCTCCAGGGACAGGGTAAGGCTCCTATTGTGCACGAGGGGGCATAAGGGAAGGCTAGGGGTGTCCTCCGCACTGTCTAAGCACCTCACTTGCGTCATTTGACTGCACCCGTACCCACACCCCATGAACCAGATTCATTTATTACCCCATTTGACAATGAGAAGGCTGAGGTTCATCAAGGTATAGCCATCGAGATCATACTGCCAGGGATAGGCAGAGCCAGGGTTCACACCTGAATTTGTGCTGGTCCAAATCCCTTGTTTTTATTTATTTATTTATTTATTTATTTATTTATTTATTTATTTATTTTTATTGTTTTATTTTCCCAGGCTGAAGTGCGGTGGGCAATTACCGCCTACTACAGCCCCCAACTCCTGGGCCCAAGCAATCCTCCCGCTTCAGCCTCCCAAGTAGCTGGGACCACAAGTGTGTGCCATGGTGTAGACCCCTTCTTTTTAAACAGTGTGGTATGCAGGAAACAGTGAAGAGGGGATGGAGGGTCAGAGTCACCGGATAGAGGGCGCGTCCTGGGCTGCCTGGGGTGGGGCCTCTAGGAAAGAGCCGCAAGGGCAGGCCCCACCGCCTTCTCTCATATTTGGCAAGAGCTGTGTCTCCTGCTCCGTGCCCCACAGAATTCTTTAGCAAGTGGCTCCATCGGCCCGCTCTCAGTCGAGCTGAAAGAGGACTCGAGGGAGCCTTTACTGGGAAAAAATGGAGTGCAAAGCCCACTCCTGTCTCTGCCAGCACCAGCCTTTGGAGGCAAATAAAAAGCAGTGGGCACTGGGACAGCAGCGCCAGAGTTGCACGAAAATCCACCTGACAAATGGCCCCTCTCCCACGAGCCCGTGAACAGCAGAGAGGAAGGTGGCCAGGGCCAAGTAGAAAGATTTCTGCAGCATGGCTGAGTTCTCCAAGGTCAAGAACAAGCAGAGCTGCCTCCTGTATTCCTGAGAAGTGGCCTCCTGGGGATGTCGCCAGCCCTTTTTGAGGATTTGGGTCAAGGGGGTGTTCTGACCCTCGCCACTGTACTGGGACCGGCCTAGGAACTGGGAAAGAGGATACATTTGGGAAAAATGCAGTGAAGAGTGCATAACAATGGAAGGAATCTCGCGGATGATTATCAGGTAGCTCTCAGGATCAAGAGGAAAGCTGGAGACGGCCTTTAGTCAGGAAGGGGAAACTGAGGCAGGAGGAAGACCCTGCCCAGTGATGGTCCCTTTCACAGGTCACTACTGGCACCATCACCATGGGACCTATACTCCCACCTTGGGCACTACAGGCTCTGGGTCTTGCTATGCCCCCTGGACTGTTGACCGCCTGGAAGCCTCTGGGAGTCACCTCTTGCTCTGTGGCTTCAGTGCTCTCCTCCCAGAGCAAATTCCTCATGGGCAGGGCTGCTGGATAAAATACACGATGCCCAGTGACATTCTACTTTCAGATAATTGAAAAAAATTTTTTAGTAGAAAAAAGGTTATTTATCTGAAATTCAAATTTAACTGGGTAGCCTGTATTTTTATTTGCTAACTCTAGCCGCCCTACTCAGAGCGCTGGGCTCCGCTCTGGTGGTTGGTGGGAAGGAACTCTGCCTCTTCCACTTCTGGGGTAAGAATGTTGATCTTGTTGGATTGGATTGATCACATTGTTTGGACGGAGAGTAGAGGAACAAAAGCACATGCAACTGTGATTCCTTAAACCTGTCCGTCCCCCCAGTTTTTTTTTTTTTTTTTTTTTTTTTGCGACAGAGTCTCACTCTGTCATCCAGGCTGGAGTGCAGTGGCATGATCAGGGTTTGCTGCAGCCTTGAAGTCCTGGGCTCAAGTAATCCTCCTGCCTCAGCCTCCAGAGTACCTGGGAGTACAGGTGTGTGCCACAACACCCAGCTAATTTTTGTAACTTTTTTTTTTTCTAGAGTCACGGTTTCGCCATGTTGGCCAGGCTGGTCTCAAACTCCTGGGCTCAGGCGATCTGCCCTCCTCAGCCTCCCAAACTGCTGGGATTACAGGTGTGAGTCACCATGCTTGTCCTGTTTCCCCATTTTAAAAGTCACCTGCCTGATTGGTTTTCAAAGCTGCCTTCACTCAAAGAGGGCCTGGAGGTTGGGAACGACCCACAGAGTCATTCATTGTCTGTGCCCGCTTTTCACAACACAAAAGATAGGTCCTCCCCATCCCGCCCATCCTCTCCCTGCTGGTGATCTTGTGTGCAGAGAATCTAAGGATCTTCTTACCGATGAATTGTCACCACTCACGAGCAGGTGAAGAAGGAGTGGAGCTGAAATGGAAATAATCTATGGGCTGGACTGTCTAGACAGCATTTGCTCCTCTGGATAGGGAGGAGAGCAGACAGAAGTGGGCTTTGGCCAAACTGAAACTCAAGCCATTACTGCCAGCCTTTCCTGAGCCACCTCAGATGAGCCTCGTCCCTGGGCCACAGCCAGAGTTGGCTTGGGCTGTTTCTTACTCCTACTTCAAAGGATTTGTGCTCCTAGCAAAAGAAAAGCTTGAATATTTACAGTGAAAAATTTAGGAAAAGGGGTAAGAAACAGAGGACCGACCTACCTTCCTTCCTTTATTTATTCCTTCCTTCCTTCCTTCCTTCCTTCCTTCCTTCCTTCCTTCCTTCCTTCCTTCCTTCCTTCCTTCCTTCCTTCCTTCATTCCTTCCTTCCTTATTTTTTCTTTCTTTCTTATCCTTTTGGTTTTGGGGCAGTGAAAGAAAATTAATTTTTTAGCTATAAAACTTTGTCTTAAGATCAATTTTGGAAAGAAAAGCATCTACTAATTGAAAACATCACTTTTTGGGCCCTTAAGTCAAGGGAAACAGGTGCAGGTTTGTGGTTTTAGACAGTGTATTTCTTTTGGAAAAAAGTAGGAAAAGTACCCCAGATAAGGTCCCTCCAAAGCTGGATAGACTGTTATTTTTCAGTCCTTTATTACATAGAAGGTGACTGAGATTAGCTGAAAAGTTAAAAGAAAAATCAACCCTCACCCTTGTAGGTAACACTCCGATCTCTCTCTTTTTTTTCTTTCCAAGGCTGAAGAGAGGACAAATGTTTACTGCAGTTTTGATAAGATTCCCTTTCAACACGGTCTGTTCCTGGATAGAGTCCCACCTTTCATCTGCTTTTATTCTTAATCCTGTGGCAAAGCCCGGGCCTCCCTTTTCTTCTCATACAAGCTCAATGGAGCTGGCATTTTTCCTTTACCATTTCAGTGATGTGTTTTTCAGTGTTTTTTCTGTTCGTGAAGGGGCAGAAATGTCAAAGTCAAAAAAGTCTTGGAAAAAATGAGTAGTATTTCTGTACCTGCTGAGGGTTAGGTGCTTGGATGTTGTATATCTCTGCATTCTCACGGTAAAACCACGTGTGGTTGGGGAGGTTTTCGTTTTTTAACCTCTCTGGGTGGTTGAGAAATTGGAGGCTCAGAGAGAAGTGACACAGCCCAAAGTGACACAGCCCAAGGTGACACCACCAAGAGCTGAACTTGAAAGCCAAGCCAAGTCCGTCGACCATCAAGCCTTTGCTCCAATTGTCATACTACCTTGCCTTCTGCCTTTGTAAACATGTGGTGACACATCAAGCCAAGGGCTCTGAAAATACCCAGAAGCCCTTTTCTTCCAAATAGCTCACAATATCTTGTCTTTGGGAACTATTCAATAGGTTTATTTCAGTAAAAGATACATCATTACCATGGTTTTAGGGAGTGATTCTGAATTTTATGTTACTGATTAAGAAAGATGGTTAATGGAGCCTTTTTCCTTAAGAAATTTACATCATATATTAGTTAATTGTTGCTGTGTAGCAAATCACACCAACACTTAGTGCCTTGGAGTAACAACATGCATTATCTCACAATTTCTGTAGATGTGAAAACTGGACATGATTTAGCTGGGTCCTGTACTTCAGGGTATCTCATAGGCAGCACACAAGGTGTCATCTGGGCTATAGTCATCAGAAGGCTGGATTGGGGAAGATCTGCTTCCAAGTTTATTTACATGGTTGTTGGCAGGATTCAGTTCCTGGTAGGCTGCCAGCTTTAGCTCCTCATTGCCTGATGGCTGGAGGGTTCCCTCAGTTCCTCTCCATGTGGGCCTCTCCAGCGTGGCTGCTTGCTTCATCAACGTGTATAAGAAGGGAGACAGCAATAGGAACATGTCAGCAAGATGAAATCCACAGTCTTTTTAAAGCTAACCAAGGAAGTGATATTCCATCACTTTTGGTGTATTCTGTTTGTTAGGAACAAGACACTAGATCCAGCCCACCACTCAAGGTACGGGATTACACAGGGCATGAATACTATGGGGTAGGGATCACTGGAAATTATGTCAGCAGCTACCTATCACACATGAGAGAAGTGGAGATGGTAGTCATAATAATAATAATAGTAAGACTGACGAGGATAACCAGCATTTTTTGGGTGTTCTTGATGCATCAGGCACTGGGCTAAATCCCTTCTATGCATTGTCTCATTTAATCTCCTCATCATTCTCATTAACTTCCCTGAGTTACTACAGAAAAGAGATTAAGACCCGACTCTGTTGTTTCCACTCCAAAGTCCGTCCCTTTACATGATGCAGATCATTGGTATGAATCCACTGAGCTGCTGAGGCCCCAAGAAAGACCCGATTGAGAGAGGAGTCTGATAAATGAAGCTAAACTCACTGCTCATCAGAAAATTGCAAATGAACACAACCAGAAGCCATTTCTTACCCATCAGATTGGAAAAGAAAATGTAAGTTGGTGAGAGTGTGGAGTATTCTCATGCACTGCAGAGAAGCTATAAATTTGTATTGCCACCTTGTAGGGAAATTTGGCAGGATCTATTAAAATTTTAAAAGGACATAAAAATTAAAAATGTGCATAGCCTATGACCTAGAAATTACGCTTTTGAGTATCTGCCTTAGAGAAATACTTGCACATGTGCACAAAGAACTGTATACAAGAATTTTCATTGCAGCACTGTTTCCAAGAGTAAATAATACATAGTAACACTGAAATAGAGTGTAAATGTTCATTAGTTTTAAAAATGGCTAAATAAATTGTGGAAATTGTTCTACCAAAAAGACACATGCACTCATATGTTCATCACAGCACTATTCACAATAGCAAAGACATGGAATCAACCTAGGTACCTATCAATGGTGAATTGCATAAAGAAAACATAGTATATATGCACATGGAATACTACACAGCCATAAAAAAAGAACAAAATCATGTCCTTTGCAGCAACATGGATGCAGCTAGAGGGCATTTTTCTAAGTGAATTATCTCAGAAACAGAAAACCAAATACTGCATGTTCTCACTTGTAAGTGGGAGTTAAACAACGTGACTCATGGACATAAATGTGGCACTGGTAGACACTAGGTAGGCACTGGTAAACACATACCATCAATCTACAAGTATGGTATGGAAATATCTCTGAAATATGTTACTAAGAAGAGCAAGTTGCAGAGTTATACCCTCAGCATGATACCATTTAGGTAACTCCCAACAATATTACATATCTTTTCTCTCTCTCTCTCTCTCTCTCTCTTTCTCTCTCTCTCTCTGTGTGTGTGTGTGTGTGTGTATGTATGTATGTATTCAAATGCACTACTACAGTGGGAGGAAAGGAGGGAAGGATTGAAAAAGTAACTATTGGGTGCTATGCTCAGTACCTGGGTGATGGGATCAATTGCACCCCCAAACCTCAGCATCACACAATAAACCCAGGAAACAAACCTACATATGTACCCTTTGAATCTAACATAAAAGTTAAAATTATTTATAAAAAATATATTGTGGAGCATTCATAGTATGGGAAACTATGCAGCCGGTAAAGAGAATGAGGTGGATCTATGTATTGGTTCATTTTCACACTGCTGAAAAAGACATACCTGAGACTTGGCGATTTACAAAAGAATGAGGTTTATTGAACTTACAGTTTCATATGTCTGGGGAGGCCTCACAATTATGATGGAAGGCAAGGAGGAGCACGTCACATCTTACATGGATGGTAGCAGGCAAAGAGAGAGCTTGTGCAAAGAAACTACCGTTGTTAAAACCATGAGATCTCATGAGACCCATTCGCTATCACAAGGACAGCAAGGGAAAGACCCACCCCCATGATTCAATCATCTCTCACCAGGTCTCTCCCACAACATGTGGGAATTATGGGAGCTACAAGATGAGATTTGGGTGGGAACACAGAGCCAAACTGTATCAATCTACAAGTATGGTATGGAAATATCTCTGAAATATGTTACTAAGAAGAGCAAGTTGCAGAGTTATACCCTCAGCATGATACCATTTAGGTAACTCCCAACAATATTACATATCTTTTCTCTCTTTCTCTCTCTCTGTGTGTGTGTGTGTGTGTGTGTGTGTGTGTGTGTAT
The DNA here is from genome assembly GCF_003255815.1 of Theropithecus gelada. NCBI lineage: Eukaryota > Metazoa > Chordata > Mammalia > Primates > Cercopithecidae > Theropithecus > Theropithecus gelada. The sequence continues at coordinate 167,990,099 of NC_037673.1, read as the reverse complement.
GTATGTATTCAAATGCATGAGAAAGGTCTAAACTGATAACAGGAGATGAGGGGAGGGTAAAAGACTAGAGTTGAAGGGTGAAGGAGTCTTCGACTTTGTATGTAATATTTTTGATATTTTTGAAAGAAAAATGTTAATTGCCTTACTTATGTCATCTGAAACTATTTCTTTTAAAAAGCTTCCCTGGAAACCCCATCCAGTAATTTCCCTTAGACTGTATTGGCCAGAACAGGGTAATATGGCCACCCTTGGCAGCAAAGGTGTCTGGGAAGGTGAATACTTTAGCTTTGCTGCCAAGAAAAGTAAGGAAGAAGGTTACGAATGGCTTTTAGGTGGCTAATTAAAAATGTCTACCATAGTTCACCCTTTTAGTTACCCAACATCCCCTTGTCTTTATTTCTATACATATACTTTAGGTACAGTCCGAAGTCCAAAGGTAGTTACTGCATCCATCTTGAAATTCAGGATCTCTGAGTAATAATGTGCAGTCCACTCATCAGGACCAGACGTGGGAGGATACTGCCTGCTTATCACCTTAGCTACAGCTAAAAGATATTGGGGTTGATGTCTTTTCTGGGGACTGCACATTTCTTCTTGGTAGAAGTTTGACCCCCAATGATTATTTTTAGAGTTGAATAGTCACAGCTATCATAGATTGTTTGGAAATATACATTCTTCAAAAATGTAATAGAGATCTAGTCTTTGGTTTCAGAGACTTCCATATGTAAGTAACCACAAAAGATTTCATCTAGACAGAGTATGTAAGCCTAAATAGTTTTTTTTTTTTTTTTTTTTTTTTAACCCATTGTCTCTCTCTGTGCCCTATTCAGCCCTTTAGCCCTTGGTTTATTGGCTGATTCTTTAGGGCAATTTAAAATAACAACCTTGGGTGGAGACACATCTCCTTTAATTTGATCTTAGTGTGTTGGTGCTCCCTCTTTATTTGGCAGGAAACTCTTAAGGGAAGGTGCTAGACAACAGCTTTGGCACTGATATAATTTCCTGCTGACATTGTGGCTTTATGGTTGTTGTTTGTGCTGTTACTTGAGCTTTTTCAACCCACAAGACTTCAAATTATGGGATTCTCAGTCAATTTAGATTAGAGGTTGTAGTCAGATAGTGCCTCCCTTAGCAAAGCTGTATCTTTTCCACTCGCTTGAAGACTGGCTAGCTCTTGTTGGCAATCATCTCTCTTGTAGGGCTCTGTTAAAATGGTAAGAAGTGGCCAGCATGGATTAATATTTTGGAATTTTCAATAATTTCTTTGTACTCCACATTCCCAACAGAATATGCTCTTAAGGCAGAGCAGGCAACACTTTGACCAAATGTTTGCAACTGCATAAGGAGGTTCATCAGCTTCTGTCAGTAATAATCAGATCCTTCTTCTGCCATATTTTGGGTTCTGTTACTTTCATTACCCTACTCCTGGTACCAATTTAAAAAATTTATTTTAATCAGAGAAAACTTTTAGTTGCGCATGATAGAAACTGACTCTGACTTAATAAGCAGAAAAAGAGCTTGATGAAAGAATAGCAATAATGTATAATTGTTGTGAAGGCAGAAGAATCAGGCTCAAGGCTAAGTTTCCAGAAATAATGTTCCTAAAAATGCTAGAGAACTGATCTGGTGAGAAAACTGTTGCCATTGCTACTACCAAGTGCTAAATTCTATACCTCACGATGCTGCCAGGAACTCAACTTCAGTGCAATGAATACTGCTGCCAGCACTGATGTTATTTCTGTTCTAGTAATTTGACTTTTAAACTACTAGCAACACCCTCACAACCAGATGTTTCTGGTGCTACCTTCTCCAGAAACATGAATTTTGAGGAGAGCCTCCTTTTCCATGTTCTTACTTTGTATTTAAAGTCTACGTGAATACATCTTATTGGTGGCACCTAGAATACAGACCTGTGGCTAGGTGCAAAGGGGGCTAGAGAAGTAAGTTTTCTGAATTCTGCCTTAGAGAGAAAGATTCATAAGGCTGAAAATTTGATAAACATATTAAGAATGTTCAGCAAAGAACATGACAAATCTACACATCAGCTTTATTCACAGGCTGTATGTGGTGTCCACAAAAGTTTCAGGCTCTTCTCTTATGGTGACAAGAGGGCTGAGAGGCTCCAAACTCACATCAAGTTCAATCCCAATGGAAAAAAATAAGAGTTTCCCCCTTATCTCCACAAAACTTTTGAGATTCACGTTAATTGGACCAGTGAGGTGAAGCACTCATACCTGAACTACTTCAAATGGCCCAAAGCATGGTGTGCCTTATGGGCCAGGATTGGGTTATGTGTTCTACCCCTGAAACAGAGATTTTTATCCAGAACTCATGGCCTGAGAAAGGAGGGGAGAATCACAAACAAGTATTGGGAAATAGGGAATGGGTTCTGATAAAGAAACAAATAGAAAAGAATTAATGTCTTTCATTCTACATAGAAAGCAGGTTATTTTGCCCATGTCTTCTAAAACTTCCTCTGAACAATGTTTTTCAGCACAAGAAATATCATCGGTTAATTGGATTTATTTATTTATATCAGTGTAAATTTCTGGGTTCCTATCTTATTTGACAGGTTACAATCAGTTGCTATCCTCATTTATTTGATAATAAAATAGTCCCAGATTTGGGCAGTGAGAGTCCCTTCACCTTGAATTCTGTATCTTTTTAGATGAGTCCGTATCTTTCTCTAAGCACTTCTTTATGTTTTGGTAAAAGATAAATTTAGACTTTTTCTGGGCCAGCCCTGGGATCAGTCCTCATTGAGTCTGGGATTTTATTTTACCATACCTACAAGCTAATAAGAGACTATTAGTATTTCATGGATGTTGGCAGAATACATGAGACTCCTGAGTCCAAGGCAAAAGACTTTATTACTTATGACACAGGAAGTAACATGAGCAATAGCATAATTCATTGGTTTTTCTGCACCCCTGTCTAGGGGAGCAATGTGATATGACCTAGATGGATATCATGTGTGGAGTATGTTTGCATGGCAACCGAAGAACACTGACCTTGAGGAATCCACCACTTTTTTTTTTTTTGAAAAAGAGTCTCACTCTTTTACCTAGGCTGGAGTGCAGTGGCACAGTCATGGCTCACTGCAGCCTTGACCTCCAGGGTTCAGGTGATCCTCCCACTTCAGCCTCCTGAGCAGCTGGGACTACAGAGGTGCACAACCACACCCAGCTAATTTTTGTTTTTTTGTAGAGACAGGGTTTCACCATGTTGTCGAGTCTAGTCTTGAACTCCTGGGCTCAAGTGATCTGCCTGCCTCGGCCTCCCAAAGTGCTAGGATTATAGGCATGAGCCACCATGCCCAGTCTGATCCACCACTTTTTTTTTTTTGAGACGGAGTCTCACTTTGTCACCCAGGCTAGAGTGCAGTGGTGTGATATCGGCTCACTGCACCCTCCACCTCCCAGGTTCAAGCAATTCTCCTGCCTCAGCCTCCCAAGTAGCTTGGACTACAGGAGCTTGCTACCACACTTGGCTAATTTTTTGTATTTTTAGTAGAGACAGGGTTTCACTGTGTTAGCCAGGATGGTCTCGATCTCCTGATCTCATGATCCACCCGCCTTGACCTCCCAAAGTGCTGGGATTACAGGCATGAGCCATCACCCCTGGCCCAGATCCACCACTTTTATAGCAAACAATAAACAAGCCTAATCTTTATTCTGGAAGGAGACATTACTTGTTCTGCAGAGTTGCTCACTGCAAACACAGTCATGATATGGGCCTGGGCAGGAGTAATCAGATCTTCCATTCTTGGCACACCAAGCAAGAATGTGCAGGTGTTCATGGGCCTACAGCAATTTGCCTCTTCAGGAGCCATTTCTCCATTGACCCCTGGTTTCTTTTAGTGGAGGATGGTATTTAGAAACCAAGGTCTACTTGCTAAGGTGCTCATTCTATTGCATTGTTGCTTCTAGATGCACTTGGTGGACAGAGCTAGGGAATATACGTACACACACACACATACACACACACACACTCTAATCTCTATGCATCTAATCATCTCTCTCTCTTTTTCTCTATCTTCATGAATTCACACTAATTTCTTCAAGCCAGTATAAGTTCATCCTAGTTTTCTGCCTTTTCGTATTTGTAATACTTCTTGGACAATAAGAAAGCCAGAATATATTTACTAATTTGCTTAATGCTCCTGCAAGTAACCAATCTATTATTACTGCCACTGCTACCCATTCTATGGTCATGTGACTTCCTGACCCACTCGTCCTCTGACCTGATGTGCTGGGACGAATGTCTCTTCCTCCTATATGGATGCCCTCCTCCCCTCAGGGTGGCTCCAATGCCCTGTGCTGGCCCACTACAGCTGCCGCTACTCATGAAGACACTCCCCTCACCCACTCAGGCTCTGAATCTCCATGCCAGGCTGTCACCAACACTGCCTCGCTGCATGAGTCCCCTTCTTATCCCACCTGGTGAGACACCTTGGGCCAGGCTATCCTTGCCACAGCCACCACTCTGTGTAGACATGCTCCTTACCTCTCTCAGGTTCTAAAACTCCCATCCTCACCTTCTGCAGACTCCTACCTTGCTCAGTCACACATGATGGCTTTTAGACCCAATTAATCAGGAAGGGAAAAAAAGGAGAAGGAACACAAATGATCAATTTTAACAGCTGTAAATCACTGCTTGATGTGGATGTAACCACCTAGTTACACCACCTCCATGTTTGCTTAACCACTTCCCAGCTGTATTAAGTAGGGTTATTTATATTTTTTCCTTTTCTAGTTACCATTCCAGGAATCAAACTATAAACATAAATCTTTGTGCATCTCTCTGTACAACTCCCTGATGATTTTATTAGGACAGATTCCTAGAAGGGGAATGCTTTCTGGGTCAGAGGGTCTGGATGTTTTGAAAGCTCCTGGTCTTTGTAGCATGGCTTCAGTGTTCATCTTACAATTCATGCAACCTTGAATAAATAAACAAGTGTGACTGTGTCCCAGAGGCTGCTTGGGATTTTCTACAGATGATACTTGTTTCACCGCTGAATGACATCACCTCCCTTTTTACACCAAGATTGATGTGGGAAATTCTGTATAAATACCCTACATCAACAAGCCATTGTGTCACCAGGCCTCTTAAAGATGGGCAGCTCGCTGCAGTGCGTTGGCCCAGCCTGTGCGGGACAGGCGCCCGTGATTTATAAGGTCCAAGCATGAAGTCTTCAGGAAAGTTGGTGAAGTACTTTATAGGTCACCTGTATTTTTCCTACCATAGATGTTTTGACTCACGGGTTTCCTTTATGTCACTCTGTCCATAGTCTAGGTATTATTAAAATGGAATAAAGAAGTTACTGTAGCAGAGGCTGAGTAGCTCAGGGGAGGGAGTTTAAGATTCTAAATAGGAGAAGAAAGAAGTAACAGGAGAGGGGATTAATTAGGACAAATACTGGCAGCCAAGCAACCCAGCATTTGCTGCCTGAGGACCACTGGCCCAGCTTTGTGCTAGGAGCTGTGGGGGAGTTCACTTGTTCATTCATTGAACAAAGACTGACTGGTCACCTACTCTATGCCAGGCACTATCCTAGGTGCTGGGGACCCAAGAGAAAAGAGACATTGTCCCTTAAGGAGCTCAGAGTCTAGAAGAGGAGAAACCACGTCCATCGTGTAATATCTGCTGGAGCTCTTGATCCAGTTTACAGAAGTTTCTGCCAAGGTTCTAAGCAGGATGCTTGAAGTAGAAAAATGTGTCCATTAGGTGGCTGTGGTGGGGGAAGTTCTTTTAAGTGAGAGAAAACAGCTTGAGCAAAGGCATACATTTCCCTGAGTTCACCAGCAAGGATTTAGTGTGTCTGTTCCACATGTCCAACATTGTGCCAGGGACTGCAGAGGGGGTGAATTCATTCCCCAGATTTTAGCTCAGAAGGTTGTGAGAGGACTGTCTGCAAAAAGTTATTAAATGATTTTCTTCCACTTCCAGGATAAATTCCAAATGTCTTACCTGAGCACCCAAGACTGACTCAGTCAGCATTTGCTGTGTGACAAATAACCACACAATATCAGTGGCATGCCCACCCGGATGAGCGTTCATTGTTCTTGCTCATGCATGTGTGGTTGGCGAGGATGTGGCTGATCTTGGCTGGGCTCACCTGGGCTGGTCTCTGGGCTGTGTGTTGAGTCCCAGGCCTACCCCATGTGTCTCTCAACCTTTCTAGATCAGTGATGGCCTAAAGGATGTTCTTGTCATGGCAAAAGGCAAGAGTAGAAGGGGTCAGTTCTAACCTTAGAAGCACGTTTCTAGCTTTTTTGTTCCCCTCCTCTCTGCTAGTGTCCATAGGTCAAAGCAAGCCACACAGTTGTGCCCAAAGTCAAGGCAAGGAGAGTGCACTCTGAGGGTCATGGCAAGGGTGAGGTTGTATAATAGATCCCCTGCAATCTGGGCCCTGCAGAGCCTACCTGCCTCTGAAGGCAAGCTTCACCTCTTTCTTCTTCTCTTTTGGTACTTCTGCTATAGCCATGTGTGTTCCCTGGACATGCTACATATTGTGCACATGCTGTTCCACAGACCTAGGATGCTCCTCCCTGTCTCACACATTTGGTCAACCCTATCACATCATTCCGGACTAAGCAGGGCCTGGCTCAAAAGATCAGGGAGGACATCCTTATTTGTCTTTCTTTTCCTCTCCATAGGTATGGATGGATCATGGGGATTCAGGGCCCCTCTTGGTACTTGATTCTCTCTTTGGGTATTCTCTCTTTCTCTCCTCCCATCTCTCCCTTTCTCTCTATCTCTCTCTTTTGCTCTTGTTCTCAGCCTGCATTGGCATGATAATTTAAAGATGAACATCTGGCATAGAGACAGCTGGCCTTACTTTGACCCTGAACCCTGACTAGGACGCTCTGCAGTGTAGAAGGCTCTCCTGGGCAGCTGTTTCTAGAGCAGCTCCTCTGGTTTCTCTTCCACCCTTGCTCTTCAGGTTCTCTGTGTGGGGAGGGTAGTGGTGATAGTAAAAGGCAGGATCCCGGCATCCCTGGGTCCTTGTGGTGACACCATCTAATAGTTCCTACTTTACCCGTCTTCAAACTCAGGTACAGAGCAGGTTGTACAGAGAGGCTGTGAATGAATGAAAGGGTAAGAGTGGTTGTGAATGAATGAAAGGGTAAGAGTGGCTGTGAATGAATGAAAGGGTAAGAGTGGCTGTGAATGAATGAAAGGGTAAGAGTGGCTGTGAATGAATGAAAGGGTAAGAGTGGCTGTGAATGAATGAAAGGGTAAGAGTGGCTGTGAAAGAATGAAAGGGTAAGAGTGGCTGTGAATGAATGAAAGGGTAAGAGTGGCTGTGAATGAATGAAAGGTTGAGTGAATTACGGGTGTATTTCCTCCATGCAGCTTTCCGCTCATCTTCAGGACTTTGGGTGAACCTTGAAGTTGAGCTTCCAAAGGTAGAAGGAATGAAGCAGCAATGACAAGACCCAGGCCTGCCTATCTTAATCAGCTTTTAAGGTTGCCGTCACCAGCAGCAGCAGAAAGCAACTCTGAGAAGTGGGCATGTTGTTTGCCAAGCAGACTTTGGGGTGGAGACTTAGCTTAAAGCATCCTATTTGTAGAGGTTCTAGAAAGTTATGGAGCTCTGGGGAGCCAGCCTGGGGCCACTCATAGCCCACTTAGTGCCAGTGTTGTCTTTAGGGGCCTCCAATTCCCTTTATAAAGAGCTTTTTTATATTTTTTAAATGGAGCCTGGATACTGTTAACATGAATGTTGAACAGGTCAAGCAGTTCCAGCCATTATCGATCATAAAAAGAGAGATTCTGCAAATGTAACAGTCAACCCAGTGCCCCAACAGGCAGCATTATTCTTGGTCTAAGTTGTGGGTTGTTCTTGCAATTTAATAAAGAAGAAAACTGAGGTTGGGAGACGTGAAGTGATCTCTCACGGGTAGAAAGTGACCAAGGCAGGCTAGTTCCAGGTTGGCCTGGGGAGTGCTGACTGTCTTTTGCAGGGGCGTCGTGGTGTTGTAGAAGACCTGGGGGTCAGCTCAGGGCCATGAAGGAAGAAAATTTCAGGTCTGAGGACTGAGGAAACAGCTCTAGAAGGCAGAGGCTGTAAAGGATTTGGCATTTGCATAGGAGGTGGGGTGGGGTCTAAGTCCAGCGTGAAGGCTGCAAAAAATGAGTGGGTATCAGAGACCGGTTTTAAGGGGGGCCGGGGGCAGGTGTGTGAGCCTAAAGTGGAAAAGGGTGGCCAGAGCCTGACCTGTTTGGCCTCCTCTATCCCCAGGCACCTGGTTTTTGTTGCAATTACAATGCTCCCCTTAGGCTGCTCCACAGAAAACAAGTGTTCCTTAGAGCAAAGTTTGGCAATCCATGAGTTCAAGGAGTGGGCAGCCCCTGGCCCCTCCCACTAAAACATTAGTTGTCAAGAAGCCGTGTCTACCCTGGGCTAACCAAAACTGGTCAGATTTACCTGTCTACCTGCACGAGAACAGACAGCAGTGGGCACTGTGGAAGGATCAGAGCTGATACACGATCAGGGAGGACGCAGCATTGGATGGTGTCATGTGCATTTGCTGCTGTAGGCCCAGCAGCTACTCCTTTATCTGGGTATCAGCACCCCAGTTTTCATGTGGGTGCTGTCCCCCATGTAGCCCTTGTGTTTCCAAGGGAAGCAGGCCCAAGTCCCAGCTCCAGAAGGTGGCCCTGGTTGGCCTAAGCTTGTGCTTACAGCTCAATGCCCTAGCCTCAGCGATTGGCAGGTGTCCCAGGGAAGCATTTGCTGGGAAGTTCTGAAAAGGAAGCTTTTTCGGCTGTTCTTTCACAGAAGCTATCTTCCCAGAGCTGCCCTCTTTTCCACTGGACTAGGAAGCCCTCATGGCTGCTGGCAGCCATCTTGTGGCCAAGAAGGACAGGCAGAGGCAGGAGGCAGAGTGGAGAAATGGAAGGCAGTGAGGTTCTTGGAGACTCTGCAGAGCTGCTAACAAAGCTTTGTTGAAGCCTATCCCTCCTCTGCACTTCTCAGTCTCGGGAGTTAATACGTTAACACATTCGTTTGGTGTGACTTGGGAATGCACTGTTCCTGAGTGATTTAGAGAGCTCCTGCCTCCTCTGTGTTCTCTTTGGAAGCACTTTCAGGCCGTCTTGCAGATGCAGTCTCTGAGTTATACCCCTGCACTGGGCTCAGGGGACATGTTGAGGAGGTCATGGATCCCCGCATGCCTGCCAAGGACCAGCCTCTCCCCCAAGCCATTCTTCTCCCCGGCTCTGGTGCGTATATCAGACCAGCCTAGCAACCATGATGACAGCAAAATCTCAGAAACTGGGGTGGGGGACATGCTTTTCAATATTTTTCTTTTCCATAAAATATTGTCTTGATTTCCTTTCTTGAGATCTCTCTACCCATTTTGGATGAGGTCAGCCATAAGACAGAAGCCTCAGGGGCTGTAAGAATGGACTGCTCGACTGAAATTTGGACAGAATGCTCTCTCCGGCACTTCGCAACACTGACAAGCTCTGGTTCTGTGAAAGCTGATCCAATGATGGTAAAGGGACTCCAGGAGCGTCTGCTGGGTGCCAGGCACCTCCTAGCCACTCTGTTCTTTGCAGAAGTGGAAACTGAGGCTGTGGATAGCTCAAGGCTACACGGAGGCAGAGTTGGGATTTGAATTTGGCTCCTTTTGACACTAAGACTGTTGCATTCCGTGACTGCACGTGCTGGGCCCTTGCTTTGGGACGTGTTTTTGTTTTTGTTTTTGTTTCTGTAAAGATGGTTACTCTACTTTGGAAAAGGTCAAACGGAGGAACACACTGCAGCCTAGGGAAATTTCTTTTGGAGCTGTTGTCTCACAGGAGTTTTTTCTTTTCATGAACTTAGTTCAGCCAAGGGTGCTTTGAGAGGCCAGTTTTCAGTCTCGCCCCCCATTGAAACCTGGAAGAACGTGAACCAGCGCCAGCGAGCTTGCTGGGTGAACTTGGAAACAGCAGAGATGGGCCAGAGTTGGCCTGTCTCTAGCTCCCTGTGTACTAGTGGAGGGATGTTTGTTGTTTCAGTGGCCACCAAGCAGAACTCAGGGAGAGGGCGTGGAGCCCTCAGAGGCCAGGCAGGCTGAGAGGATGGCATGTGTGCACACCACAAACCAAACATAGCCACAGTTCAGGGGAAAAAACCCCAACCTGACTTCATAAGCTCTCCTGATGGATATACAAAATCTCTTGAGGAAACTCTGGGTTATTATTGAATGTTCACTGTGTTTCCTGGATGGAGTTTGGAAGAGAGTAGACAGATCAACTTTTGTTGGGCAGGAACTTGGAAGACAGGGGATGGGGCTCTGTAACCCAACTACACACACATCATTCAGCATGGAGCGTCTGTTCAATGCGCCCTCATCCAGAGCCTGGTCCTGTGTGAATGTGCTCATGCACCGAGACCTCGGGCAAACCTGGGGGGTGAAGAGCTCATCCAGATTGCACAGGTGAGGCCATGGGGCCCATGCTGGTGAAGAGACTCACATCAGCTCGTACAATCTGATGATGCTGGAGTCAGGATTTGGATCTCAAACTGATTCTCTCCAAAAGTCATCCCTTAACCACTCAGTTTAATTGCCTCATCACATAAAATTACCTCACCTGGAAGAAATGCCCTGTTCAGGTATGTATTCAGATGGTGTGGGCCGGGGCCAGGAGGAGGGCAAGCGCGCAAGTGAACTTGCGTATTGAGCTGACTTGTTCATGAGGCTCCTCTGCCAATTGGTCAATTGAACCACCCCCTCCCCCACCCCTGGCCCGCCATGAAACTGACGGAGAGGTGTGGGCATGACATTGGTGAGTGGCATGGTAGCCTGGGCCACCTGTGCATGGAGCTGAATTGTGCATTCTGGACCTGCTGTTGCTCAGTCTGGAACGTGCCACTCCCACCATCTTACGACAGGCTGTAGCCGGGTCTGTCCAACCTCGTGACTTGATGGATCATGACGGGCAGTTCCGGCTCATGTTCACTTGATATTTCATGGCCAGGTGCTTCATAATAAGAGGGCAAATAGTAAGCTAGGAGCTGTTTGTTGAAAGGTACGTAGTTCTCCACCACAGATAGCATGGTCTTGTTCTGGAAGCCCAGGGAACTACGCTGTGACTCTTCTACTGGGGCCTTCTGTAAACTCCTCATGGAATCGTCTTTCTATTAGAGAAAACTCTAATATCAGAGGCCCAGCTGAGTCATATGGCCCAAATGGCAGGGCTGCTTGCTCACAGCCCTGGGCAGGGCCGCCCAGCCCTTTCCTGCTCTGGGTCCCATTCGCACCAGGAGACTTTAGTGTCACTCAGTAAACTGTTTCGGAGAAGTTTCCCCAAATGTGGAATGTGCTGCCTCCAGACCCCAAAAAGGCACACCAGGCTTTGTGCTTCCTTTTGAGTGGTGGGAGGTGGGAGATGCTTTAATTTGTCCTTTATTTTGGAGGGGATGGCCCCTTACATAGTGAGGCCCACTCTTCCATGCTTAGGACTAAAATTGTCACCAATATAGGGGGTTGTTGATTTGTATATTTTTTTAAGAAACAGAGTCTCACTCTGTTGTCCAGGCTGGAGTGCAGTAGTGCAATCACAGCTCACTGCAACCTTGAACTCCTGAGTTCAAATGATCCTCCTGCCTCAACTTCCCGAGTAGCTAGAATTATAGGCATGAGCCACCACACCTGGCTGAATTTTTTAAGGTTTATTTTCCAAACCCTAGAGCCCATGTGTCTTATGAAAGCCTCTTGCCTACTTGGCACCTCTTGCTCATTTAGTTTGACCAATACAATGTCATTGAGATAGTGATATTTGCCATGTCTGTTATTGTTACATGCCATGCTTTGCAGAATGTGCATAGGGGGTCTAGATCCCTTTGGACTATATCATGAAAAAGAATGGGACAGCTCATATAGCCCTAGAGTGAGACTGTCAGTTTACACTGTGGACTGCTCCATGGGAATGGAGACTGCTCTTGGCACTGTTTCTTAACAGGGACAGAAAAGAATCCATTGGCCACAGCTGGGGTTGCATGCCATGCACCTGAACTGTGTTAGTCTGCTCTTGCAAAGATGCCACATCTGGACCAGCCGCTGTAATTGTCGAGCTCCTGCAGTCTACCGTCATCCTTCAGAATCCATCTGGTTTTTGTAGGGAGCAGATGGGTGAGTTAAATGAGGATATTACAGGGACCACCACTGTGGCTCCTTTAGGTCTTTAAGGATGGCACTAATTACTGTCTTTCTCCTTGGGTTGTGATTTTGTTCCGGATTTAATGTCATGGCTGGAGGATGAGGGCAATTTTGAAGGCTTCCACTTTGACTTTCTTCACTAGAATGGCTCCATCTGCCAAGAACAAATGTGGGAGTTCTCCTAACTATAGCAAGCGTTCATTTCACTCACGCATTTGAGAACCAGGGAAATGACCACTGGTTGCGTCCACCATGAGCCAGACCTGGGCCAGGTTTACTGGGGACTATGTTGATGTGGCAACTCAGATCTGGTGTCCAGTAGTCCTTGAAATGTCTGGGTATTTTCCCTGACATCTCACCTGGCACTAGACACCCTTGGGGAGTGATTGAGGGCATCATGACTGCAAACACTCACTGTGGCGTTCCAGGGCCTTTCCTCATGGGGATTCCTCTACTCCTGCAGTTGGCAGTTTCTAGGTCTAAAATCTGAGCAAGGGACCGTGATATTTAATTGAGGTAACCTCTCTTAGTCTCCTGAATCCATTATCTTTGATTTCTTTAAATTGTATACAGTAAGAAATGCCCTTTCAGGGAAGGTACCTTTGCTTTGCCCCCAGGGGCACTGCATTCTCTTCACCCTTTCTGTAGGGCTCCGTGGGGTGCGCTTCCTGCTTCCACCCCGTCCTACCACTCATCACTATGCCGCCACTGACCTTGCCTCTGATGGTTAAGCGCTGCCGCCTGGCCTCTGTTATCCAGTTGCTATCATGGAGCCTGTTCCCGTAACAGCATCTCCTACCAAGAGCACTGGCCGTGAGAACAGCCACCCTGACCTTCAGTTGTGCTGCTGTCCCCCCAGAGCATTATGTACTGCATCAGCAGATGGGGCATCCTCTGGACTCACCTGCGGGGCAGAGTAGGAGGACACAGTAGGAGAACAGATCTACTCGAGCATGCTCATGTCTCCGAGTCCTCTGATTCCTTCTTCCATCATCTGTGATAACAGTTCTGACATTTCTGTTTGACTCAGTGCCAGCCATTCCCAAAGCCACCAAGGGACATTTTCAGTGTTGTCTCCTGGGGTCCTCGCTAGGGTGTAAGTCCTGTATGGTAAGACAATATGCCCGTATGGATAAAACTTTCTTTTAATGACCATATTTTGCCTCTTTATCCAGCATATGATCTCTTTTCCTGCTGGTCCACATGGCTAGGTCTCGCAGCTCCTTCAGGGGACAGTGCCTTTCTACCCTTAGCAGGTGCAACTCTTCCCTGACTGGGTTATGTTGTCTTAACCCCAGTTATTGGTCTAGTGGCCAGAAGGGCATGGGTGCGTATTCTCAGGCAGTGTGCTTTTTGGCAAGGCATCTCTGTGTCATCTTCAAGCGAGGGAAGAATTCTAGCCTTTAGCAGGAAGTAATGGGCCACTTCTGCAGGCCAGTGGTTTCAGGGGATTCTGGGGATTCATGATTTTCAACTGTATCAACCCAGATGTCTCCATCTCTACTTGAGGTCATCCTCCTCCCCAGTCAGGGCCCTGACCTTGGCATAGTAGCCTTGCTGGCACTGAGAATTCCACCTTCTCTGGAGTTCTACTCTCCCTATGAAGTTCTCAGCCCAATCCACAACTTCTTCTGAACTCTCCTGCAGAAAATGAGAGTCTCTTTGTGTACTGTCAGAAAACAACAACAACCACCACCCTGTGGCTTTCATACTATGCCTTCCATTGGTGATTACTCATCATGCCCAGCCTTTCATTGCCATTCTCCCAGGCATCAACATGTGCAGCAACCGCCATCCTGTTCCATTGTGCTGACAGTTGCCACTTCCCGAAACCTCTCAGAAGCCTAAGGCAGTGGACCCACTAGTGCCTCCCCTGCCTGGCCATCCCCTCCCACATGACTGGTGAAGGTTGTAACCATGACACTGCAACCTTCACGCCAGGGGCTAACTTTCCTCCATTTGCCATGGTGAGGGGGCTCCTGACAGCTGGACAGCAGGTAATCCAACTCTAAAATCCCATTTTAGAGTTCACTTCTGTCCATCTAGCTTAGGCTGGATTCCCAGGGAAAGAGACTGAGACAGATTTGCAAGCAGCTGGCTTATTGGGGTTCTCAGGAAGAGAGCCTGTGTAGAGAGAAGCAAGACTGAGCCAATGGGAGGTTGAACCGTGATGCAGTTGCAGCAGGGGATCCAGCTGATCCCCCTGGGAACTCTGAAGCTGAGATGCCCTTCAGAGATGTCCTGACTTGAGGCAAGGAGGCTGGGCCTTGGTGTCCCGGCACTAACCAGTCACATGATGTGGGCTTCTGTGGGGAGGGGAATAACTGCCGATGAGGCAGCTTCCTTTAGCTGAGGGTGATAAAGAAGAATATTATTCTGACACTTGTTAAAATGGTGAGAAAGACTATTCAAGACTGTCGCAATAGGGGAGAGAGATCTGGCCCAACTCTGAATACAGAAAGGATGAGAGGGGATTTATAGGCAAGGAACAGGGTGAGGGATCAGGGAATCAAAAATGATGAAGACGAGACATCAAGCGCAGGGGGATTCTTAGCAAACTGGACTAATGGGATTCTTGCTAAAGGCAGGCCAAGAACCTTCACATCAAAGGTGGAGATAAGGAACTTGATCAGATATCATGGGTGGTCAGATATTAAGGGATGAGGGGATTCACACTAAACTGACTTAGCAAGATTCTGGCTAAGACTGGACTCCAAAAACTTGCAGGGATGGACCTGGAAGCCCAAAGTTGAAGCCTGGTCAAGAAGACGGCTCAGGGGAGCCTAAATAAAGTTTGGTCAGAGAAAGAGTCTTTGTCAGGGGCCATGCCGAGGATGGGCCTTAGCTGTGAGCCATTGGCCAGTGTGAGGAATGGGTTGTTCCTTGGTCTCACAAGTGGCCTCAGGTCTACCAGTGTCTGATGTTAAGGTTCTCTTTGCCTGTTCACTAGTTGTACGGGTGGTCACTTTCTGCCCTGCACGTTTCCCTAGTAAACACAATCTGGGTAGAGTCAGACAAAGGACTATTAAGCCGAAGGGAGAAAAAATGAGGTTATTGGAATGATTGGAGCCAGACTAGAAACTTGATTACTGAAGCCAACATCCTTTCACACTGCTTGGGCTGTGACGGTGTTGAAGAAATTGAATTATTGGTGTCTGAGCCTCTCCCTTGCCTGGGAAGCAGAGATCAGTGACCACCTGGAACAGGCGGTGCTAGCACTCATGTAATGGGTACCCATTGCTCTCATGTAATGGGTACGTCTGAGAGAGGACTGAGAGTCAGGTAAAGATACAGGTGGCTCTAAAAGAGTCATTAAAGCAAATGTAATTTGATTTTTCCCAGGCACCCCCAGTTTTATGTTACAAATGCACTCAACTTTCACTGACTTACTACAATTCACACAATGTAGGAAATGTAGGACACTGGGCTTTCTGAGGTCTCCCTGGTTATTTCTGGGAATCTCTAGGGGTGTCTCATGTGAACCCAGCCCTTTAGATGATTCTCCAGTTCCCTTAATAGTGCCTGCTGCCCAAAAAACTACCTCAGGGCAGTGCATTGCCAATGTCAATGCCACTGGCGACCTCCATGAGATAGAGATGTTTGGATGAGGATGCTGCACCCTCGCTGCTCCCAGGGTTACAACCCTTCAGGGGGCAATTCAGTCAGTGTTCCTGGGCCCCATCTGCATAGGGGCCAGGATGAGTTCCAGGCAGAGTGTGACAGGGTCTTCTGGGAAAAGCAGCTTTCTTGCTGTCTTGAGATGGCCCCGGGCAGCCAGGCTCTCCTCTGACACCAAACACATTGAGGACAGACAGTAGCCATACCTGCTGCTGACAGCATCTCACAGACACAGATAAGCAGCCTCAGGAGGAAGGTGACACTGTGGACAGTAGATGGAAGAAAGGCCCTAGGTCCTTCTTGACATTGTTGAGACACTAGATCAAGGACATTTTAAGTGCCCCCCACAAAATTTAATCTTATATGAACGAATAACTTGATTGTCCAAGCCAGTTTGAAATGGGTTTTTTTTTTTTTTATTTGCTAGCTGAAGACTTTTGACCCTATGCAGCTCTCTTTAACTTCTGTCTTTAGCTCCTCTCTTGAAAAGACTCAGACGCAAAACATAAGACTTAGTTTTTTTGCTGCTTGCAAACATCTCCTCTCTCCTCTAACCAAAACTCCCCACAAATCTGCCCATAGTGACCACCCTTGCACACTCAGCCTCAGCTCTCATAGATGAGGGTTCCACCTGGGGCTCCTTAAATAAGGAGAACCTGAGACAAGTGTAAGACCAGGCTTGAGCAAGTCATTTACTTCTCCATGTCTCTACTTTAAATTGGGCTTAATAAGAGCATCTGACACAGAGGTGTTTTTTTGAGGATTAAATGAGATAATGTAGATAAGATGCTTAAACAGGGCTGATATACATTAAGTACATAATAAATGTTTCCCACTCTTGACTGCTCTGATGGGTTAGCTGGTGTGATCTGGGTGTATGGAAAAGCAGAGCAGGGGTCTGTTTCCCACCTTGGGGTTCTCAGCTCCTCCTGAGTGAGCTGGGCTAGGTATCTGGGCTGAGTCTGCCTAAAAGGCCAGAGAAGGAATGGAAAGTAGGTTAGTCCTTGGTGTGGAATTCTCTTGCTTTCTACATTGAATCCAAACAACTTGGTAGTGGTGATGGGGTGGGGCAGTAGGAGAGTAAGTGGCTGTTGTCATGTCTGAGCACACCCCCTATCCTCCTTCCGCGTGAGGAATTAGCCCAGATTGGAGCGTTCGGAAGGCATCAGAAGGTGGCTCACCACAGCTTTAAACTTCTTTTCATCTTGCTTGGGCCCTGTCACATCTTTATTGGGTTTATAAACTCTTTTTTCCTCTTTCTTTTAAAAATCTCTGTTTATTTGTAGAGCCACTCATTTTAAAACTTGTGCAATATCTTAACTGTCATTTTTGCCCCAGTCTGCTCATAATGCATGAGCAAGTGCCTCTTACATAACCTTCCATGCAGCTCAGAGGGCCTTTGAAAGTCATGACTCCCAGCAAGCATTTAACATGGACAATCATTACATAACATGGAAAATGTACAACTCCCATCATTAATTGGATCTAGTCTTTTGAAGTCGAGGAGATAGAGGCTACATGTAGACCTTGCTGACAGAACTGGTTAATTCTACTAGTTCAGGCTGGGTCTACTAAAGGCCTCAAGGAGACCTGATGCAATCAAGTTTACTGCCCAGTGTAGTGAAATAACCAGCCAGACTCAGTCTTCAACTGGGTCATGTCTCTCAGACAACAGGCTTTTGTTTATTTTTCTCTTTCCACTGTATTGGCCAGTGGAATTGGATTAATTGGCCTGTTGTTTTGGCATTGAGGACAGTCAAATCATTGGCCAATTCAGTGGGGGAAAAACATCTGTCAAGCTTGTTGTTCCGCTAGCTGATCTGAAGCCCTGTGTAGACACAGCTGTAGTTAAGATCTGTTGAGAAGCATAGATCCAATGAACGTGGTGGTTGGATGCACTGGCTCCCTTTGACATGGCTGCGTTGTGTTTGTGGTCCAACATTCTTCATGCAAGAGGCCTCAACTTGCTTATATATTCTGGAAGACTGATTAATTGGAGGCTTTGCTGAGGTGTGGTAAGAGCTCTAGAATCATAGGGGCATTGGTTTGTATCTTGGTCACTAATTACTGGGTGACCTCTGGAAGTCAATTTCCCTTCTGACCCTCAGTTGCTTCACCTGTAAAATGGGAACAATTCCAATACTACCTGCCTCATGCTATTGCTGCCAGCTTTGTGGACCAATCGTCTTGGTTTGCCCAGGATTGAAGGAGTTCCTGAGGTGTGACTTTTGGTTTTAAAACTGGGACATTACTGGGAAATGAGCTGGTCATCTGGTGAGTAAATGAGACAGAGCCTTCAGAGTATTTAAGGCATGTGAGGGACATTTTATAAAGGCTGGGTATATTATTTACCATCTAGTTTTTGATCAAGCACCCATTGACTAGAGCTAGTAAAAAATGAGATGATCCCTCCTTCAAGATAGCGTGAGTTCCTCATGGCATAGGATGCTACTACTCCTCCATAGCATAGCAGGCTACTCTCCTCTCTCATATATGGCATTTATCACCCAAATTCTTCCTCTGTGTCAGATGAGGTTGACAGGCTTCTGGAGTTTCAGGAACAGTTAATCTAAGAAGGGCCCAGCTTTTCATCACAATTTAGAACTCTCTGACCCCAAATCCAGGAAGCCTGCATTTTGTGTCCTGCTCCGTCACCACCTAGTTATGTGACTGAGATGGTAGCACTTTACTTGGGTGAGACTCAGTTTCCTCAGAGGGAGAGAATGATACCGTTGCCTCATGGGGCTCTCATGAGCCTAGAAAGAAATCATGCATGTAAAAGGGCTTGCTGAACTGCAAGACATCATTCAGATAGGAAATGTTTTAATAAGGGCCTAATCCAGCAGATTTTCTTCACTTCAGGAAAGGATGGCAGACTTCCACTGTCTTTAGACTTAGAGCCCCAAATCCAACAGTCAGCCACTCCGCCACCAGGCTTTTGCTACGTGATATTCAGGCTGGCTCCACCCGCAGGGCAGTCAGGGTCTATAGACAGATACATTCAATGTCATGAATTGAGATAAGAGAGGATCCTGGTCCGGGTGCAATGGCAACTCTGAAGAGAGAGGCATATAGCCCAGCATGGGGGTCATAGAAGGGCCAGGTATGGGTTAAGTGGAAGAGTCAAGGAAAAAAGTCCCAGGCAGAGGGGAGAGCTTGAGCTACTATGGAGGTGAGGATGCCTGCAGGAACTGTCAGTGTCCCCGGGCAATGCTCATGAAGTGGGAACCTGATGAAGGTAAGATGGGTGGGGACCAGCTCATGAGCGGTCTCATATGCAGTGTTCGTATGGACTCTTTTAGTTAAGAGAGGCAACTAAACTAAGTTGAGTGAAAAGGGGGATTTGTGGGAAGATCCTGGCATAGCTCAGAGAATTGAGGGCAGAAATACAGACAGCCCAGACTTGACAGTCCCTGGTCCCTTCTCTCGCTCTCTCCCATCCTCAGTTACAACCTTTCCTACCAGAGGTGGCCAGCACGGCATGGAACATGGTCATCAGCAGCCTAGAGGCACATCTTCTCCAGTTCATCCTCCAAATTCAAGAATCCTCCCTCCCAGTTCCAGCAGAAAAATCCAGGAAGAGGTTTCTGATTGACTGTGTTAGGGGCATGTGCCCATCTCTGATGAATTGCTGCAGTGGGCAGGATGGGGCGTTAGGATTGGCTCTGTGGGTCACTCTGCTCCCAGGTGGGAGAAAGAGGTATTGGGTAGCGACGGTGATAAACACAGTCGATCCTCACCATTTGCAGATTTCTTTGTGAACTCACTTACTTGCTAAAAGGGATTTACCTGTAGTCCCCAGATTACTCACAGTGCTTTTGTGGTCACCCATGGACATGCAGAGAGCAGTGAGAAATTGGAGTTGCCTGGCTGAGTTGCACACATTCCCAGTGGAAGTCAAGCAAGGCGACTCTGTCTCCTTGTCTCAGCTCTCACACCACAAGCCAGTGTCCTTTTCAAGGTGTATTCAGTGCTGTGTTTCTTACATTTTGTGATTTTGTTGATGATTTTGCTGTGTATAGCATCAGTGCTGAAGTACTGTCCAGTTTTCCCAAGTAAACGTAAGAACGATGTGATGGGGCTGGGCACGGTGGCTCATGCTTGTAATCCCAGCACTTTTGGGAGGCCAAGGTGGGTGGATCATGAGGTCAGGAGTTCAACGCCAGCCTGGCCAATGTGGTGAAACCCCGTCTCTACTAAAAACACAAAAATTAGCTGGGCGTGGTGGTGCATGCCTGTAATCCCAGCTACTCGGGAGGCTGAGGCAGGAGAATTGCTTGAAAACTGGAGGCATAGGTTGCAGTGCCAAGATTGCACTGTTGCACTCCAACCTGAGTGACAAGGGTGAGATCTGACTTGGGAAAAAAAAAAAAAAAAAAAGAAAAAAAAAAGGGATGTGATGTGCCTTACAGAGGAAATATGTGCATTGGAAAAGTTTCAGTTGGGCATGAGCTATAGTCCTGTTGGCTGTTCTTAGTTCAGTGTTAATGGACCAGCAATATATGTGAAATACATATTAAAATTAAACAGAAACAGACACATGGCAAGATTATATATTGATCTGTTGATGAAAATATTGTGACCAGAGGCTTGCAGGAACCTAACCCTGCATGTCCCCTAGGAACAATGGTTTGGTGTTCACTAAATCAGCATTTGTGGTGATTTTATACAACATGACTGTGGTGAATAACAAGAATGCACTGAACCATGCAAAAAGAGTTGAGACTTTATCCTGGAAGCAGTAGGGAGCCACTGAAGGGTTTTAAATGAGAAGGAGATGGATATGATTTGTGTTTGAAAAATTCCCTCTGACTACTGGATGGAGGTTAGAAGGCAGGACCTAGGAATGAATGCAGAAGAGTCAGAAGGCGGTTACAGAATCCTCATGAGAGATAATGACATCCAATCCAGGCAGGGGGGCTGGGGATGAGGAGAAGGGGACGCATTTGAGAGAGGCATTTAATAGGTAAACTTGGTTAGAATGGAAACTCACTAGATGATGGGAGTGGGGAAGGAGGACCCCAAACATCTCCGTGCTTTAAAAATGTCCACATCTGATTATTAAAGGAACATCTCATTGGTCTGTGCCACGTGTTTCCTTCCGTGAGAGGTGGTAGGGACCCTCAGCCTTCGGTGGGGAGCTGAGCAGCTGTAAGAGCTGGTGTTTGGGGACAGGCGCACATTCTCCCAACGCCCTCCCTGTAAACGGCACGCAGGACCAGCTGTGTTTTCTCTGCCTCCTTACATCATCACCAGTCATAAAAACCTGACCAAGGGGAATTGTGCTGACGATCTGGGCTGTGATGTATGAGACAAAGGAGTCCAGGGGCTGGTTTCAGAGTTTGCACAGTTACAATTGCTGCCGGTTGGGAGGGAAGGCAGGCTAGACCTGGCACGTATTGCATTTGACGATCGTCTACGGTTGCTCTCCAGGTCAATAGTTTCCTGGCTTTCAGCAGACTCTGGTTGTTTAGTTCAACCATGGCCTTTTAATACAGCTGGCATGCTCCGGCAAGGTGCCGCAGCTGGGGTGGAACATCTCCCTGCCTGCCCCCACTCTCCTCCCTGCAAACCTCGAGGTCCTCAGCTCCCTGATCACAGAGGCCCCTCTTTCCTAGGCTTTGGGGTCCTGGTTCAACACCTTCCTCCAGCTTTGCTGTCTGCTTTTGGCCTCTGGGTGACCCATTGGAACACCTTATCTGAGGCTGACTGGAGGATTCTCTGTGTCTGTGTATCTTGGATCTTTCCCTTCACAATAAAGAGCTCTCTGATGGTGCAGAGGAACCCAGTCCTGCCCCATTCCCACATGGGCTGTTAGTGTGGCCCTATTCTGCCATTGGGAAAAATCCACAGCTTTATTTTTGGGGCAAGTGTCCATTTGCAAAATCCATTGAATTGGACCCTGTCATGTACTTGTTTAGAAGACATAAGTGCAGAAAACCCTTATTATGCATCGTATGTTGATAACTCACATTTTAGAGTGTTCGTCACATGCCAGGCACAGTGCTAAGTGCTTTTACTTAATTTATCTTCTTAGGTAACTTTTTTGTTTGTTTGTTTTTTTGAGACAGAGTCTCATTCTGTCGCCCAGGTTGGAGTATAGTAGTGTAATCACGGCTCACTGTAGCCTCTGCCTCCCAGGATCAAGTGATTCTCCTGCCTCAGCCTCTTGAGTAGCTGGGATTACAGGCGCCTGCCACCATGCCTGGCTAATTTTTGTATTTTTAGTACAGACGGGGTCTCACCATGTTGGTCAGGTTGGTCTTGAACTCCTGACCTCTGTTGATCTGCCCGCCTTGGCCTCCCAAAGTGTTGGGATTACAGGCGCGAGCCACCACTCCTGGCCTTTCTTAGGTAGCTTTTACTGTAGGCAAACAGAAACTTAAGTCCTGTTTCTTGTGAGTGACCCAGCCAGGATTTGAGTCCAGGCTGGCTGGTTGACCCCAGAGCTTGTACTTGCCACTGCTCCATTAGCAACGCCAGCATCATGGCGGGAGAACACTTTCCATGGCCTGTGCTCTTGCCAGTATACATTGCTGGCCAGCACTGGATGAATCCAGGATGCATGAAAATCCAGAGCCCATTGAGGCCCTAGAGTCATCCATCTCCATCACGTAACTGGGGTTGAGGATTCTTCAGTTTTCAGAATTCAGAAACTCAACAGGAATTTACCATCTCCCAACATACACACTTAAGAAGAGATTATTTTTTATTTCTAAAAAATAGTTTCAACTTTTGTTTTCAATTCTGGGGTACATGTGTAGTTTTTTTACATGGGTATATCTTGTGATGCTGAGGTTTGGGATACAACTGATCCTGTCACCCAGGTACTGAGCATGGTATCCAATAGTTTGTCCTTCTTCTCCCCTCCCCTCTCTAGTAGACCCATGTCTATTACTGCATCTTTATGAGTACCTGATGTTTAGCTTCCACTTATAAGTGAGAACATGTGGTATTTGGTTTTCTGTTCCTGTGTTAATTCACTTAAAATAATGGCCTCCAACTGCATCTATATTCTGCAAAGGATATGATTCTCTTCTTTTTCATGACTGTGTAGCATTCTATGGTGTATATGTATCACATTTTCTTTATCCAATCCACCATTGATGGGCACCTACTTTGATTCCATGTCTGTACTATTAACACACACTTTTTAATATTTTTAGGGGTATTTTCTTTACACAAATAATACATGTGTATTACAAATAATACATTTGTATTGTAAATGTTTCAAGCATATTCAAAGGAGAATATAGAAGTCCCTCCTCCACTCTCTTTCCCCCATCCCTCTCCAGAGGTGGTCACTATTGAAAATTGGCCATCACTTCTCCCAGTCCACTTCCTGCGCATTTTCTGACATTCATGTGCGTATATGTACACCCTTTTGCTTCCCGCCTCCCTTTTTAATAAATGGGATCATCCTATCTGTATTACGTTGCAACTTGATTATTTTTCCACTCACTACCTTAGAGGTCTTTCCAGGAGGATCCCTGTTGCTCTTCCTCATTCATTTGAGTAGCTACATCGTATGCCGTATTATGGATTACCATGATTTACTTAACCCACTTGACCGGGCAGTTTCCCAGCAACACAGATCATTTGAAAAACTAAATTATCCATGGTTACTGAGCGGTAAGCAAATAAATAATAAAGTCTAAATGGGAGAAGGTTGTCAAGGGCGGAGTGTTAATTGGGTTATAGGAAAAGAGACAAGGGAATAAGGTGTCTCTCCCAGCTATAACCCAGTGTCTCCTGCTACAGGTGTCTGCTCCATTTAGTGTGCTGGTGTCCTGCTGTCCTCACCCTGCGCCCGTCAACTCTGCCCTCTTCCCTATTTTAGCATTTCCATCCAGGCCCTTCAAGCCCTCTGACCACATAACCACAAAGTCTCGCTCCCCTGCTGTTCCAGGGAGGTTCAGATAAAGGTTGCCTGAGTTCCTGGACCCTCGTGGCACGAGGGACAAGAGCTAGTTAAACCTTGCCAGCTAAAAGGTTCCAGAAAGTCAGTCCGTGGCAACTCACATTCCACACAGGCATCTCACCCAGTCTTACTCAGTAAAACCCAAACACCCATTTTTGTTGAGACTTTGACGAGCCCCTGAAACCACTGAGGGCCCGGCTTGCCTCGGCACACGTCTGAAATATGTCAGGCAGGTGTTTCCAAAGAACTTATGCTACAGGAAAATATATCCTGATGTAATCTGACTAATTTGGCTTTTGCCTTACTTTCAAGAGAACTGGCTATTTGTAATGGAAACAGTGCTCGGGACCCTTCAGACGGGGCTTTGTAATGTGAGCTGGTAAAACCCTGCAGGTGCTACGGGGGCCCCTGTTTTCATTTTACGTCTCACGTTTGTTTATTTAATGTGTTTCTCCAGGAGGAAAAAAAAAGAGACCCGGGAGGGGTTTAACAAGTCATTTTTCATTTCAGGAAAAAAAAAAGAAAGAAATGGTTTTGTATTAAGAAAATTAGCATCGAGCGGGACCGCAGGAGCCCTGCCGGCGACAGGAAGCACACATGGCCTGGGAGGATATGTTTCTTGAGACTAATTCCCCAAAGACGCCTGTTCAGGATCCGACATACCTGGGGCCCTTGGCAGAGGCATCAATTAGAGAGTGGGAAGCGGTGTTTTCCTTGCTAATTCTTGGCTACCGAATAAGGGTTACTGAAAGCTCCCTTTTCCCCCCTCGGAGTTAGGCAGTTTTGAAAAATTGTAAAATTATGAATTCGACTTTGTTTCCAATCAAGGGAGGGGGAAATGGTTTCCAGGGTGCAAAGCCTGCGTGCTGGGGGCAGAGTGCTATGTTTCACCCTCCGATGACAAAGCACCCACAGCCGGCTCAGGGGCACTTGCCCTGCCAAGGTGGGGGTGCCCCCAAACAGGAGGTAGGCGGGGTGAGGGTGGGGGGTGAGGGGTTGTGGAGACGCTGCTGCAGCACCTGTGCCAGTGAGGGGATTCCAGTTAGAAAGGACGGCAGGGAAATGAGACTAGCCCTGTCCATCCTCCAAGATTCATTTCATGCAGGTTGAGGGCAGTGGGTAGCCGTCATCAGAGAAAACATGATGTTTTTGTCACCTATGGCTCTCCTGTGCCCTGGAGATTGGGTTCGATGAGATTCAAATCCCGGTCCTCTGCCCTCAGTGGGATGGTTTAGTGCTTGTACCACCCCGTGCCAGGTCCTGGGACAGTATTTTCACTTGTTCCTCTTTCTCTTGGTCCTTGTGTTTCCAAGAGCTGCCTTGGGACTGGCTCATGTCAGTCTGTGCAGGAAGCTCAGCCCCTTCACCACTTTCCACAGGAAAATCTGCCCCCAAGCACATCGTGAGTTTAGGGCCATTACTGATGATTGGTGAGGCACAGGAAGCTACTGCACCACAAACTATCGTCTTCTGCCACCTTGCAGGTTTATCTGGACCTCCCTGGCCTTATTCTGCCTTCTCTCCCTGAAAGTTGCTCCTTTTCTTCCATAAGAGTGTGCCATCCTTGCACATTCAGGTCCCCGTGGGGACTCACATCCCCCCAACAAATATATTTCCCTTCTTAAGGAGAGTTCTAGTGAATACAATGTCCTACATATACATAACTGTATCCATTTATGTCTTGCAGACCATTGAAATCATATAACAGCATCATCCAGACCTAGAGAATCATATGTGATCATAGCCAGTTCACACTGAAAAAGGCCTTGTAGGAGATTCACCAACCTAACCATTCAGCTTACAGGTTAGGAAACAGATGCCCGGAGAAGGCAAGCGACTTGCCCAAGGTCACCTTGAAGTTGTGATGGAGTTGCACTAAGACCAAGCCCCCTGAATCCTGCCCCAGCACTCTGCTGCAGGACTCCATCCCCAAATTCTTTCTTTCTTTTCTTTTTTCTTTCTTTCTTTTTTCAAGACGGAGTTTTTTGCTGTAGTTGCGCTGGCTGCAGTGCAATAGCACGATCTTGGCTCACTGCAGCCTCCACCTCCCGGGTTCAAGCAATTCTCCTGCCTCAGCCTCCCGTGTAGCTGGAATTACAGGTGCCTGACACCACGCCAACCTAATTTTTTAATATTTTTAGTAGAGATGGGGTTTCACCATGTTGGCCAGTCTGGTCTCAAACTCCTGGCCTCAGATGATCCGCCTGCCTCTGTCTCCCAAAGTGCTGGGATTACAGACATGAGCCACTGCGCTGGGACCCAAATTCTTTAAAGACTGTTTTCAGGAAGGGACCTGAGTGTTATACAGGCACATCCACCCGATGCTACGTCCTATGGGCTCTGCCAACTACATTTCTTCCTCTCCTTTTCCACTGCCTTGGTGTGGGGAGGCGGCAGGGAGAGGAGAGAGAAACAGAGTGACACAGTTTAATCTGCATTCATTGTAGCTGGCTTGTTGGAAAAAAATTAAGTTAAGATAAAGTGAAAGAGCATCTTTGAAAATGATAACACTCAGTATTTGGGAGGGTTAGTAGGGATACGCCTCTTATACACTGCTGGTGGGAATTGGTACAATTTTACTCCAGAGTAATTTGGCAATATGTATGATGAATTTGAATAATATTCATATACTCTGCTTTGTCAAACTTTTTTTTTTTTTTTTTGAGATGGAGCTTTGTGACAGTTGCTCAGGCTGGAGTGCAATGGCACAATCTCGGCTCACTGCAACCTCCGTCTCCCAGGTTCAAGTGATTCTTCTACCTCAGCCTCCCGAGTATCTGGGATTACAGGTGCGCTCCTCCACACCCGGCTAATTTTTTGTATTTAGTAGAGACAGGGTTTCACCATGTTGGTCAGGCTGGTCTCAAACTCCTGACTTCAGGTGATCCACCTGCCTTGGCCTCCCAAAGTGCTGGGATTACAGGCGTGAGCCACTGTGCCTGTGTTTTGCCAAACTTTGAAACTGAAGTTTAATATGATGCAGCTACATGCATGAGCTTTCACTGAAGTGCTTGATGAATTTTTACAAACTGAGCTACGCACCCATCATACAGATCAAGATGTAGAATATTACCAGCACCCCAAGAGCCTCTCTTGTATTCTCTCCTGATCATTACTTCCAAACAGTACCCAACACCCCAGCTTTTATGACTATAAATAGACATTTGTCTGACTTTGAATTTCATATGAATGAAAGCACAGAGAATGTACTCTTCCGTGTCTGACTTCTTGCAGTGAATGTCATGTCTGTGAGATTTCTCTGTGTTTTCACATGTATTTGTTCTTTTTCGTCGCTAGATAGTACTCCATTACATGAATGAATATAACACTATTTACTTATCTGTTCTACTATTGAGGACATTTGAATGGTTTCTAGTTCTTAGGTACTAGGAAAAATGCTGCTATGATATTTTTGGTCATGACTTTTCGTACACACATATATATGCGTTTCTTTTCTTTTAAATTTTAAGTTCCAGGATACATGTGCAGAACATGCAGGTTCGTTACATAGGTATACATGTGCCATGGTGGTTTGTTGCACCCATCAACCCGTCATCTAGGCTTGAACCCCTGTATGGATTAGGTATTTGTCCTAATGCTCTCCCTCCCTTAGCCCCCCATCCCCTGACAGGCCCCAGTGTGTGATGTTCCCCTCCCTGTGTCCATGTGTTCTCATTGTTCAACTCCCACTTATGAGTGAGAGCATGCATATACATGCATTTCTGAGAGGATACATTTGGAATGAAACTTCTGGATCATGAAGTGCCTATGTTCAGCTTTAGTAGGCACTGCCAACAGCTTTTCAAAGCAATTGTACCAATTTATGCTGCCACAGAAATATCTGAGAGTTCTGGTAACTCTGCATCCTTGCAAAATTGATGTCATTTAATTTTAATATTTAAATTTAATATTTAAACATTCTCACTGTAGTGGTGGTACCTCATTGTGGCTTTAATTAGCCATTCATGGACAGCTAATTGGCCATTTGGATATATCCTTTTGTGGAGTGCCTGTTCACATTTTGGCCTTTTTGAGAGATGTCTGTCCTTTTCTTATTGGTTTATAGGAGTTCTTTATATGGTCACTATTCAGGTTCTTAATTAGGTGCATGTATGGCACGTATCTTCTCCCATCCTGTTTGCCTTTTCACTCTCTTAATGGTGTCCTGATGAATAACAATTCTGAATTTTTAAATGGTTGAATTCATCAATCTTTTCCTTTATGATTAATGTTCTTTGTGTTTTGTTGAAGAAATCTTTGTCTATACATGGTCATAACTATACTCCTATGTTTTATTCCAGAAGCTTTGTTGTTTCATTTTTTACATTTAGGTCTATCATTCCCTTGGAATAGAATTTTAAGAGTCAATGCCCATATTTTCCTTAAGGTTGTAAACTGATCTAGCAACATTTGTTGACAAGACAGTTTTCTCCCCAACTGCTTTATAGTGGTGCCTTTGCCATAAGGCACGTGCCTAGATAGGTTTGGGTCTGATCAAGTTTGTTAGTCATGTCATTCAAATCCCACATCCTTATTATTTGTGTATTTATTTGTGTTATCAGTTAACTGTGACATATGTGTCAAAACATCCCACTATGGTTATGGAATCAGTTATTTCTCCTTTTAGTTCTTACTAAGGAACTTACTAGTTCTTTCAGTGTTTGAGGCCATATTATTAAGCTTATTGACATTTAGGATCCTTATGTATTCCTGTTGAAGTGACTCCTCTATAATTATGAATTATTATTCTTTCTTTTTAAAAGATGGGGTCTTGCTGTGTTGCCCAGGTTGGGGTACAGCGGCATGATCATAGCTCACTGCAGCCTCAAACTCCTGGGCTCATGTGACCCTCCTGCCTCAGCCTCCCTCAGCCTCTTGAGTGGCTAAGACAACAGGTGCATACCACCATGCCTGGCCTGAATTGTCATTCTTTATGTCTTATAATACTTCTGGTTTTAATGTCTATTTCATCTGATAGTAGAGCTATACCTGCTTTTAAAAATTTCTACCTACTTATCTACTTTTTTGGTATTTTTCTGAATATTTTCCATCTTTTTACTTTCAACCTTTCTGGGTCTTTGTATCTCTTGTGAGCAACATACCTTTAAAAATGCAGATTAACAATCTTTCTGTTTTAATTGGAGCACTTAGTCCATTTTCAGTTTTTGGCTTTATGAGTATAGTTTGAATAAATAGTCTTATATAAGACTTTTTGTGAGTAGATGATTTTTTGCTTGGGCAAATATATGGAAGTGAAATATTTGAGTCATAGGGTTGATATATTACTTTACTGTGTTAATTTTTTTTTGTTTTGAGACAGCATCTCACTCTGTTGCTGATGCTGGAGTGCAGTGATGCAATCGTGGTTCACTGTGGACTCAACTTCCTGGGCTCAAGCAATCCTCCTACCTCAGCCTCTCGAGTAGCTAAGACTACAGGTGTACACCACCACTCACAGCTAATTTATTTTTTGTAGAGAGAGGGTCTCACTATGTTGCCCAGGCTGGTCTCAAATTCCTGGGCTTAAGCAATCCTCCCACCTTAGCCCCTAAAGTGTTGGGATTACAGGCAAGGATTAACTGATGTTATTCAGGTATGACTTGCATATAATAAAGAAGAGACTTAAGTTGTATAGTTTGATGAATTTCAATAAATGTATATACTGATGTAATCCGCAACCCAAATCAAGAGCTAGAGTATTTCTATTATACCAAAAAGTTTCCTTGTACACCTTCCCCAAGACATTGACTTAATTTCTATCATAATTTAGCTTTGCCTGGAATCACACCGCAAATCCTTTTTATTTTTTTGAGACAGAGTCTCACTCTGTCACCCAAGCTGGAGTGCAATGGTGCTATTTTGGCTCACTGCAATTTCTGCCTCCTGGGTTCAAGTGAGTCTCCTGCCTATGCCTCCCCAGTAGCTGAGATTACAGGCATACGCCACCATACCCAGCTAATTTTTGTATTGTTAGTACAGAGGGAGCTTCACCATGTTGGCCAGGCTGGTGTCCAACTCCTGACCTCAGGTGATCTGTCGGCCTCAGCTTCCCAGAGTGTTAGGATTACAGGCATGAGCCACTGCGCCTGGCCTAAGTACTCTTCAGTCTTGCTTATTTCATGCAACACATGCTTTTGAGACTCATTCATGCTGTTGCATGTATCAGCAGTTCATTTAAAAAATGTCTGCATACAATATTCTATTGTAGGTATACACCATGATTTATTCATGGACATTTTAGTTGTTTCCAGTTATTGTCTTTTATTAATAAACCTATTATGGACATTTTTGTGCATTTTTTTTTTGGTGGCCACTAGTTTTCCTTTCTTTTGGGTAAATACCTGGAAGTGGAATCACTAGGACATAGTGTAGGTATGTATAAACTGCCAAGCTGATTTCCAAAGTGAGTTGTACAATTTTATTTAATTAAATTAATTAATTATTAATTAATTTTTTGAGACAGAGTCTCACTCTGTTGCCAAGGCTGGAGTACAATGGTGCAGTCTTGGCTCACTGCAAGCTCTGCCTCCCGAGTTCAAGCGATTCTCCTGCCTCAGCCTCCCGAGTAGCTGAGATTACAGGCACGTGCCACCATGCCCAGCTAATTTTTGTATTTTTAGTAGAGATGGGGGTTTCACCATGTTGGCCAGGCTGGTCTCGAACTCCTGACCTCAAGTGGTCTGCCCACCTCGGCCTCCCAAAGTGAAGCTGCACAATTTTAGAATCCCACCAGCAGTGTATGACATTTTCAGTGCTCTGTGTTCCTTGCCAACATGTGATATTGCCATACCATCTCACTGTGATTTTAATTTGCATGTCCCGGATGAGCAGTGATGTTGAGCACGTTTCTCATGCTTATTATCCATTCTTATATCTTCTTCTTAAGTGTCTTTCCAAACTTATGGCACATTTTAAAAAATTGAGTGGTCTGTTCTTTTCTTTTCTTTTTTTTTTTCTTTTGAGATGGAGTCTGGCTCTGTCACCCAGGCTGGAGTGCAGTGGCCGGATCTCAGCTCACTGCAAGCTCCGCCTCCTGGGTTCACGCCATTCTCCCGCCTCAGCCTCCCGAGTAGCTGGGACCACAGGCACCCGCCACCTCGCCCGGCTAATTTTTTGTATTTTTTAGTAGAGACGGGGTTTCACCATGTTAGCCAGCATGGTCTCGATCTCCTGACCTCGTGATCCGCCCATCTCGGCCTCCCAAAGTGCTGGGATTACAGGCTTGAGCCACCGCGCCCGGCCCTGTTCTTTTCTTATTGATTTGTAGGAATTCCTTATACATTCTGGCTGTAAGTCTGTTGTCAGATACATGTATTGTGAATAGTTTCTCCCAATCAATAGTGTGCCTTTCATGTTCTTAATGTGTTTGCTAATATTAGCGAACAGTTCTTTAGAAGAAGAGGACCTCCTAAATGCCCAGCAGTGTTATGCAGGACACGGGGAAAATACTTAGGACATACTGCTGGATTCAAAAAGGAGAAAATACAAACTTGTACTTGCAATTATGACTTTAACTCTTGCAAAACATGCATTGAAAACAAAACTGGAGGAAAATACATAAAACATTGCTTTGACTGACCGTGCGCAGTGAGGTCATGGTTCCCTGCTACTTAAAAAAATTACAATAAAATACACACAACATAAAATGTACCAGTTTTGCCATTTTATTTATTATTTATTTATTTATTTATTTATTTTTCAGATGGAGTTTTGCTCTTTTTGCCCAGGCTAGAGTGCAATGGTGTGATCTTGGCTCATTGCAACTTCTGCCTCCCTGGTTCAAGGGATTCTTCTGCCTCAGCCTCCCGAATAGCTGGGACTACAGGCACCCACCACCATGCCCAGCTCATTTTTTTGTATTTTCAGTAGAGACGGGGTTCCACCATGTTGGCCAGGCTGATCTCAAACTCCTGACCTCTGGTGATCCCCCCACCTTGGCCTCCCGATGTGCTGGGATTACTGGCATGAGCCACTAGGCCATTTTAAAGTAGACAATTCAGTGGCATTATGTACATCTCCACCACTGTGCAGCCATCACCACTATGTAATTACAGAACATTTTCAGCACTCCAACCAGAAACCCCGTACCCATTAAGCAGCCTCTCCATTCCCTCCTTCCACCAGCCCCTGGTAATCACCAATATGATTTCTGTTTCTGTTCTCTTGCTATTTGAAAAGTATACACTTTTCTGCTTTATTTTTTTCCTGGAGTTTTGTTAATGAGTATGTACTTTGATATGTGAAATAAAGCAGAAACCAAGAGCCACAAAGAATGAACAAGTAAGTTACATGGCATTGAGTGCTGTGCTGTATGTCAGAGGCGGGAGGCAGCAGAACTCATTTTGTGACGACAGCTAACATGTATTCAGCTCTGACGTTGCCTGCACGATTCATCTAGCGTGTATCTCACGACCACCCTAGCAGGCAGGTTCTGCTATTATGCACCATACTACACATGGTGCAGAATCTCTTCCCTGATTTCAGGGGGTCCCGTTTTGTCTGACTTCCCCACCACTCTGGGAACTCTCATGTGGGTGGAGACCATGTTGGTTCTTCTCTTCAATATGTTGCTACTGTCCAGGTTGGCCCTGGTTCATCCTTGTATTCATCAAGAGATGCTGAATGGATGTATGCACGTGTGCAAGATCAACTCCCCTCGCCAGAGTTCTTAGCCCACGGCCATCATCTCCTACTCATCGCTTTGCTGACCCCTCTCTAGAGCATGACTGGCCACATCCAAAACACCACTTGGCTGGTACGCTAGAGCAGAAAGAGCGAGAGGGGTCTCTAGGTGCAGCCTTGAGTCACAGGCAGGCTGGGAGGAAGTGGGAGCTCAGGGACCAGGGACCGTGTCTTGAGCTGTGAGAAAATATCTGAACGGTAGATTCATTAGGTCCCTCCTGGCTTTAATGACCAGGGCGTGAGGAGAGAAGTAATAATGAGCGACATTTATATAGTGTGTTACGGTTTACAAAGCTCTTGCATGCACATTACCTCATTTAATCCGGAAGGAGCACAGGGCGGGGCTGAAGCTCGTGGCCCCGGAGTTTGCCTGTCTGGGTTTGCATCCTGGCTCCACCACTTACTGTGTGACCCTAGACTATTTAGGCATCCTGCATCCCAGTTTCCCTACGTGTATGATGAAGGCACTGATAGTAACTGTCTCATAGACTTGCTGTGATGATTAAAGAAGGTAATGCCCCTAAAGCACTTAGAATAGCACCTGGAGCATAGTAAACACTAAATAAAAGTTGGTGCTTATTACACAATCCTCTCAATAGGCCCGGGAGATGTATAGACATACCCCATTTTACGGGCGAGCAGAATGGGGCTCAGAAGGATACAGTCCACCTGTCTGAGGTCACACGGTGGAGAAGCAGGGGTGAGGGGCAGGGCTAGCACCAGGTCTGTTTGACCCCCAAAGCCTGGTTCTTTCAACTTCTTCATGTCACCTCCACTGACGTGCACTTTGTTTAGGCTCAAAGGCAGGAGAAGCTTTAGCAGGCTCATGCACCAGGGTATTTAAAAAAAGATCACTTGTCTAGATGAACTAAGGTCCCAGTGAGGTAGTACAGCTCAGAAAGCACTTTCTACTCCACCAGCGTATGACGAAACTGTAAATAATTGTTATTATTGATATGTTCATAAAGTATTTTGATTTTTTCCCCTAGCATTTATTTGTCCCCTTTCCGGGACAGCACCCCGATATCCCTAGGAAGGCCACAGTCCCCCCACTCCATCAGTGCTTCTATAGGGCTGACTCTATCCTTGGCTGGAGGGATGGGCAGAGGACACAGATCTGGCCAATCCGAGTGGTGTGTCCCCTCAGCCACAAGGATTAGCTCCGGGATGGGCATGTGACGCAGTCTGAGAGACAAGGCCCACTTGCAGGACTTTGGTCACAGCCATTGGGGAAGAGACATGTCCTTCCTTCTGGCCAGGCTTGGCGGACATGATAGTATATCCTGGTACTTCCGAAGCTACCCTGCCTCACAGTGAGGTTGGCCTGCCTGAGAATGGGGCCAGTCCGGAGGCAAACCGAGTTGAGAGGTGGAGAGACAAAGTCCATGTCCCCAAATTTAACTGAGCCTGGGACTAGATCTACCTGTTTTTTTCTATTATGCTGTCTTGTCCTAAGCATCTGCTAGGTTTCCACACTCGGCTGTATGGTCAACACACCCTCTTAATATCCCAACAGCTGCTCAGAAGAGGTGGGAGTAGCTCTATAGGACACAGGAGGAAACAAAGGCTCTGAGGTAGGAAGTGACTTGGCCCAAGCGCACAGGGACTCCAGACCCTTTCTGCAAAGAGCACAGCCCCTCTACTAAGAAGGCAAACTCAGTATCTGGATGAAGCCCTTGCCTTTTGTCGTCCCCTGCCCTCAGGCAGGGATGCATTCTCTCATGGGAATGTCACAACAGAAGGAATTTGGGTGCCCCAGGAAACGTGTATTCTTTGGCTCCATCCCTCATCTCCCTCAATTATCCTCCCGACAGCCAGATTGGAGCCAAACTGGATTTACTTAATTTCACAACTTTGTTGAACCAATTTGTGGATTAAGAAAACAAAAATGAAATCCACATTTTTATTTGACACCATCAAAAATAGGCCATGCAGACAGGAAAGGGACGTTCTGGTCTCGGAATAGATTGAGAGGGGCCCACATCCTCGCTTCTCAGAGGTTTTGCTTTTGTTGTTGTTGGTATTTCCTGTCACCCTGATTCTCACAGACCTTTGGGAAGCCTGTCCCCAAATCTTCTCTGAGATCTGGAATCTGGTCCTTATGTTGAGGCTGGGCAGCCACACCTGGGATGTGATTCCTTTCTGCCCTCACCCCATCATTCTCTCTCTCCAGTTTCCCTGCGATTTCCTCTTGGCCATAGCCTGGTGTAAGTTCCAGCATTTTTGTATAGCTGTTCTAGCAGATTTTCATTTTAGTGCCAATCCAAGCGCTCTATCCCTTCCTTGAACTCTTAGTTAGGCCAATAAATATTTATGTAGCTCATTGGCAATTAATTAGGTGCCTTTGGCACTGCATCCAATGGCTTGTAAATCAACATAGAGATTTCACTTCCCCCATCTTTGCTTCTTGGCTTTCCAGCAGAAAGACAAGCTAAGAGTGGGCAGGGAACGTGATTTCTACTTCTCTGTATATGCATACCCTACATGTAGTAGCATGCAATGAATATTTATGGCCTTATAAATTTAATCGGCATATGACTACTTAACAATAAAGTGAGAACTTTTCCAGAGAGAAAAGACATCATCTTGGCTGGGCTTGATGGAGGGTAGGCTGTGAAGAGCACTCATTACACTGATTTAAAGTGAGGGCTCTCGGGCCAGACAGGTGAGAATCCTGGCTCCCCACTTACTGAGCATGTGATGTTAGCTGTGATGCAATCTTTCTGTGCCTCAGTTTCTGCCTCATAATCTAGAAAAAGCAATAGCACTTGACCAAACCCTAAAACAGTGATGAGGCACAGGAAGCATCCTCTAAATGTCAGCTATCACTATTTTATTATTTCTTCCAAATAAGCCTTACCTTCCTAAGAAATACACATGCTGATACACAGGTAGTCTTTACCGCACCCAGTTTTTGTCTAGAGTATCAGATTCTTATCTTTAAAACATGAATAACCTGAATGGTTGTGGCTTTTTTTCTCCTCATTGTACACGTTAAAGGAAGAAAAAAGAAGCTGATCAAAACCAATAAAAAAATACAAACAGAAGAAAAATCTGGAATAAACCAATGTAAGCAAAATAGGAGAACCTGAGGGAGTATGAGGAAGGTTGCCCAATATATCCATGAAGTAAAAGAGAGATGGGGGAGATGGCCATCAATTAAAATTAATTAAACATTTTAAATGATCTCTCATGCTGACCTCACGCTCCAGATGCCTGAAACAAAGAAAAGAAATGCAGATAATTGGGTCTTCGTGACATTTTTCCAACTGGCCACTTTCCCCGTAACAAGACCAAGCCTGTCTCTTCCATTGTACTCTTGTGGGCTACCTGGGTCAGAACCTGAAATCCTGGCTCAGAAGTGCTGAGGCCCGGCGAGTAGCTGTCTAGACCCAACTCCCCGGCTGGGTGGATTAAACTTACTGCACCCTGAGTCTCTGCGTTTCTTGCCAACTCCAGCCTAGCTGTGTATGCTAAGCCTCCGTTTCTCACCTGGAGAACTGCAGTGCTTGCTAAGTGGTCTTGTTTGTTATCCTCTGAAATCACCTTGTTTTGACTTTTCTACTTGTTTTTTATTTGTTTCCCCCATTAGCCTATAAACTTCTCATTCTCAGCAGCTGGCACATGCATGGCCCAATAAATATTTCCCGATTGAATGGAAGGAGCTGTGAATAGTGGCCTCCTCAAGCAAAGGACATTTTATCTCCCAAAGGGAAATCTACTTTGTCGATATGAAAGTGAGCTTCTTAATAGGTCTATGGGGCCACATTTTGCTAACCCCATTCAAATTATAACAGACTTCAAAGTCATAAAGGGAGTAATATGCTTCCTTTTAAGTGTGTAATTTGTATTTTTTCACACCCAGGAATGGAAAACAGGGAGTGAAATATCCCCCAATTATTATTTTGTGCTTTTGAGGCAGGCTGGCCCACTCACCTATGGGGACTCTGGTGGCCAAGCACCTCCCACCTTATTCTTGGCAATTGTTTTCATCTGCCTCCCTTCACACTGGCCCTAGCTCAGGTCTGGAATCTGCCCAGGGTCTGACCTCTGAGTGTCTGTCTCGTGCAATTCTGCTGCCTTGGTATTGACGCTCAGGACATGGAAATATACTGTCTGCCACATTCATGACCATCCTGGATGACATGTCAAGGCATCTTAGTGCACCCCTGAGTCCCTTGGAGGGAAATGGCCCCAGGCTACTTCCAGTTTGAGGTAGCTCTGTTCTGGATCACTTGGTCCTCCCCTCTCCCTCCTGCCACTGCTGATTGCATCGTGGTGATCACCCCAAGGTCATCCCAAAGGCAGGTTGGTGTGTAGAGCCTGGCTTGGCACAGGAGGCCCCAGCCAATGAGATGAGTCAGCCATATCCCACCCACTCCTCCTGGGATTTGACTTGGGGAATGTGGACAGAATCACACAGTCAGTAGAAGCTGGAAAGTAGGCGGGAGTTCCCCATGAGGTAGGGACAAATCAGAGTTATGATGAATCAGAAGCAGAAGCGCCAAGTTGAAGAAGAGATACAAAGCTTGGAAGCAGGAAGAGATGGAGCAGACACACGAAAGAAGCCAACACTGGAGAGGGGCAAAGTAAAGGTGGCGTGCTAGAGGAAAGCTCCAGGATTCCTGCAGCTGGGCAGGAGCCACCCTGAACTCTCAAAGACCTCCCTGTTCCAGTCTCTGCAATCCCAGGTCCTGGTATGTCCCCGGATTTGTGGGGAGATTCTGGCTCCTTTGTAGTACCACAATAAACCCTCATTGCCCGAATTATCCCAAGTGACTCCCTGTTCTTTATGGGCTCACAAGCCAACACACCAAAAGTAGCCACCATCAATGGGTTAGGGGCCCACACCAGCATTGGGGGGACAGGGGAAGTGTATAAATAGCTAGCTCCTCTCAAAGGTTCTAATACCCATAGAGGTGGTTTAACTCCTTAAAGGTCTAAGCTCCGTTTTCTTTTCTTTTTTTTTTTTTTTTAAGGCAGAGTCTCACTCTGTCACCGAGGCTGGAGTGCAATGGCGAGATCTTGGCTCACTGCAACCTCTGCCTCTCAGGTTCAAGAGAGTCTCCTGCCTCAGTCTCCCAAGTAGCTGGGATTACAGACATGTGCTATGACGCCTGGCTATTTTTTGTATTTTTAGTAGAGATGGGGTTTCACCATGTTGGCCAGGCTGGTCTCGAACTCCTGACCTCAAGTGATCTGCCCGCCTCGGCCTCCCAAAGCGCTGGGATTACAGGTGTGAGCCACCGTGCCTGGCCTCATTTTCTTTTTTAAAAAATGTATCCCTTAATTTTGTATACATATATAAAATATCTATTTTATCAATATATTTATAAATGTATCTTATATATAATATAAACATATAAGTATATATAACTATAATATAAACATACATAACTACTCTATGGCAATATGTAACTATAAATGCAAGCAACTATCAATCAGACCCTTCCTGTAGGACTCTTGCTAAAATAGCTGGAAATGTGAAAAAATAGATTCTGGTCCCAACCCCCTGTCAAATATTCAAAGTGGGAAATTGGGATCATAATTTGCAAAGACTTTTTCCATCCCAAAAGGCAATTGATTAAACCCTCCTGGCAAACAAATTGCTGTGCCATCTCCTGTAAGTCAGATGTCCTCTGAGATTAGTGTAATTGAAACCCTCATGACTATCCAAAGATTTGAGGTGGTTCTAATAATTGGTGCATGTATAATAGCTCCATCAAAATAGAAAACAAAAAAATCAGAGAAAGGGGAAAATAAATAACCCAAAACAATGAGGCTGATAAAATTCCAATAATGAACAACCATAAGTTTCCTGGAGGTAATGGGAAAAAGGAGAGGTCCTAGATAAAAAATGATCATTGTTTAATCAAAATAAATTAATCAAAAGAGAAGGGTTTTCTTTTGGAACTGTTTTTAAAAATTAACTCACTCATAATTTCATCATAGTGATACTGTTATTTTTGCTTATATACATATATTCCAGTCCTTGTCTGCAAACAAAATAGAAATTTGTCTTTTAAAAATATTTGTTTTTTAAAAATATCTGAATAAGCAAAACATGCACATAGTTTGAAAATGAGAAAGTATGAAAAGTATATGCTGAAAAGTTTCCTCCCATCCTTGTCACACATCTGCCCAGTTTCAAATCCCCTCACTCCCCGGCAAGCTTGTATCCTTCCAGAGTTTTTATGCATATTTAATAACATAACTATCATCATCAATATCAACAACAAAATATATATTTTTATCTTCTGCTCCCTTTTTGCACCTTAATGTTTTTTCGTTTTTTTTTTTTTTTTTTTGAGACGGAATCTTACTCTGTTGCCTAGGCTGGAATGCAGCAGCACAATCTCAGCTCACTGCAGCCTCTGCCTCCTGGGTTGAAGCAATTCTCCTGCCTCAGCCTCCCGAGTAACTGGGATTACAGGTGCATGTCACCATTCCGGGCTAATTTTTTGTATTTTTGATAGAGGTGGGGTTTCACCATGTTGGCCGGGCTGGTCTCAAACTCCTGACCTCAAGTGATTTGCCTGCCTTGGACTCCCAAAGTGCTGGGATTACAGATGTGAGCCACTGAGCCTGGCCTACACCTTAATTTTTTTCACTTAACTACATATCTTTCAGGCTTTTCCATTTTAGCAGAAGGAAAGTATCAGTCCATTTGGACAATTATAACAACACACCTTAGACTGCATAATTTGTAAATAATAGACATTTATTACTCACAGTTCTGGAGGCTGGGAAGTCCAAGATCAAGGCACCAACAGATTCAGCGTCTGGTGAGCACTTGTTCCTCATAAAAGGGAACTTCTAGCTGTGTCCTCACATGGTGGAAGGGGCAAACGGACTCCTCAAGCCTCTATTATTAATATAATGGCACTAACAAGCCTCTATTATTAATATAATGGCACGAATCTCACTAATGAGGGGAGAATCCTCATGACTTAATCACCTCCTAAAGGCTCCAGCTCTTAACACTGTCACATTGAGTATTAGGTTCCAATGTATGCATTTTGGGGGCCACCCATATTCACACCATAGTAGAAAGCTTCCTCATTCTCTTTGATAGCTATATGATTGCCCATTGTCTGATTGTACTGTAACTTATATAACCAGAGCCCTCCTGGTATTATTTGGGTTGCTTCCATTTTTTCGCTATTGCAAATAAAGCTGGGGTGAATAATCTTAAGCACACGTAATTTCATGTGTAGGCAAATGTAGCTGTGGGATACATTCCTTGACGCAGATTGTTGGGTCGAAGAGAAAACGCATTTGTAAATTTGATGGCTATCACCAAACAGAGATTTTAGGAACGTACACTTCCACCAGCAGAGTCAGAGGGTTGAATGGCGCATAGTATCCACACACTTAGCCCGAGCTAGTATCCTCTTACCACACTCCAGGGGGGAAGGAAAAAACATGTGAGAAAGGAAGAGCTATTTATCCGACACCCACCTGCTATGTGGCAGACACACTCTGTATACACACCCTAGATACATTATCTTCCTGTAAGGCAAAGTGTGTTTCCCTGATTTTTATATGTGAGAAAACTGAGTCTCAGGTTAAGGAAACTTACACAACGTCTCAAGAAAGTAGAAGAGTCCTGAACCCATGGCTGGCTCTGAAGCCCGTGTTTGTTCCAGGGGGCCATGTCATGGTGCCAGGGAGAATATCTCAGCCGGGCTCTGGTGTTCCGCCAAGGCTGTTTCTGTCAGCATTCATGAATGTGAACAGCGGACTTCATTTCCCAACTACTTTATTTTCTTGCCTGCCTGGAACTTCAAGAATCAGACCTCTGCCCTGCTTAGAGAAATCCCTGGCAACCCCTCCCCACCTTTGTGCTCTCCCCAGGCCCCAGGCCCACCCCTCACATGTGACTTTTATGTGTGGAGCAGTGCTCCTCCAGGTGCGGCTCTCCCAGAAGAGCATCCAGCCACAGTTCCAGGTCCCGCACTAGCTGCTCCAGCTCTCGCACCTCTTCCTCTAACTTCTCCAAGAAGACATGCAAGTTCTCCTTCAGCCAGTTCCTGATGGTCTTTATCGGTTCTTCCGAAGGCTCATCGGTCTGATATTCAAGTCCCTGGAAGGCAGACACGGAAGTGGCTTTCTCAGACAGGACCCTCCTCCCCGCCCCCACTGGTTTCAAAAAGATCCCTGGGCCTTTGCACGTGCTATTCATCGTGCTCATAGTACCCACCTTCTACACTTGGCCAGCTCCTACTTATCTTTCATGACCCATGTTGCCAATGACACCTCCTCTGGAAAGCCTTCCCAGATTGCCTCACCTCAGTACCTTGCTGGATATGTTACCTGGGAAACTACAAGATTCTGGTAGTAGTTACATTCTCTGATCCTTTCTGACACCTCCCAACTGCTTCCTGAAACAGGCACAAACATCACCTCTTAAGAGCAAATGAGCACTAATTGAAATAAACATGGTTAGTCATCCCAGTGTGACGAAGGGTCAGTAGGAGAAGGCAGGTTATGGAGGTCTCCTTAACAAGCAACCATCTTTGGAATACTCCACCAAGCTTCATGTGGATTTGGTTCCTTCTTTCTCAGATTCCAGAATGCTCACCTGATATTCCTGTGCTCAAGTACAGCACCAAGATCAGCAATGCCAACAGCGTCTAGGGTGCAAGAAGAGGAGGAGGAGGAAGAACATGAGGATGAATTCTCTTCAGGTCCACCTGCTTCCATCACAAAGGGCCAGGCATGGGCATGCTTATAAGACAGTTTTTTGAGCTTAACTTTTGTTCTAGTTATCTAAGTCACACTTGCTTACTACAAAACTCCCAAACTTTGAAGAAATAGATAACATGGCAACTCACTGATGTTGAATTTTCATTTTCTCTCATTTAAACATCTTTCGTTTTAATCGATCTTGAAATTAAGATCAAACTTCTTTGTGATATAATTTACATATAATAAAACACACACATTTAAAATGTATAGTCTGATGAGTCTGATGAGTTTTGATAAATGTCTATACCTGTAGACCATCACCCCAATCAAGATGTAGAACATTTCCATCATCTTAGAAAGTTTCCTTTTGCAGTCAATTCCATTCTCACTCCTGCCCTGCCTGGAGAGAACCATTCATCTGTTTTCTGTCACTATGAGTAGTTTGGCCTGTTCCATAACCTTGTATAAGTGGAATTATACAAGGTGTGCTTTTGCATTTAGTTTCTTTTGCTTAAGATACCGTTTTTGAAATGCCTCCATTTTTTTGTGCTCAATTTTATTGATGAGTATATTGTGTATTTGATTGATGAGTATTTATTTTATATGAACATAGAATATTGCACAATTAGTCTCTTTACCTGTTGATAGACCTTTGGGTTGTTTCCAGTTTGGGGCTATTATGAATAAAAGTGCTGTGAACACTCATATACGAATCCTCGTATGGACATATGTTCACATTTCTCTTGGGTTAATATTCAA
This sequence comes from Theropithecus gelada, assembly GCF_003255815.1. Classification (NCBI taxonomy): domain Eukaryota; kingdom Metazoa; phylum Chordata; class Mammalia; order Primates; family Cercopithecidae; genus Theropithecus; species Theropithecus gelada. Next base: position 167,948,270 of record NC_037673.1, on the reverse strand, counting down.
AAATGCAAATGCTGGGTTATATGGTAAATGTATGTTTAAGTTTATAAGAAACCACCACTGACTTTTGTGTACCCACTGAGCAACTATACGTGTCCCCATTTTTGTGGTAAATTGCATTGTGTTTTAAATATTGAGCCAAGTGAGTTTCTTCAGTAAACTCTAGTTGTTCATGATGCATTAGCTAGCCTTTTTGTATATCGTGTGATCTGACAAGCTACTATTTTGTTGAGATTTCTTACATCTACATTCATAAGGGATTGGTTTAAAATTTTTTCTAGGCTGGGCATGGTGGCTCATACCTGTAATCCTAACACTTTGGGAGGCCAAGGTGATTACTTGAGGTCAGGAGCTTGCAACCAGCCTGGCCAACATGGCAAAACCCTGTCTCTACTAAAAACGCAAAAATTAGCTGGCCATGGTGGCAGGTGCCTGTAATTCCAGCTACTCAAGAGGCTGAGGCAGGAACATTGCTTGAGCCTGGGAGGCAGAGGTTGCAGTGAGCCAAGATTGCGCCACTGCACTCCAGTCTGGGTGACAGAGCAAGACTCTGTCTCAAAGAAAAAACATTTTTTTTTTCTGTACATTTGTAAAGTTTTGGTATCAAGGTTTTGTTACCCCCTTAAAATGAATTGGTAAGAACTCCCTTCTCCTCTATTTTATAAAATAATTTGTGTAAGACTGGTATTATTTTCATCTCAAATGATCGATAATATTTATTGGTTGAAACTTTTGGGCCTGTAGTTATTAAGACTATTTCTTCTTGAGTCAATTTTGGAAGTTGTACTGCCCAGGAAGACTTATCCATTTCACCTAAATGTATCGGCATCAAATTGTTCCTAATATTACCTTAATATTCTTTTAATGCCTGTAAGAGTCATGATAATAATCCTCTTCAATTCTTTTTAAAAATGTATTTAAAGGCCGGGCGCGGTGGCTCAAGCCTGTAATCCCAGCACTTTGGGAGGCCGAGACGGGCGGATCACGAGGTCAGGAGATCAAGACCATCCTGGCTAACACGGTGAAACCCCGTCTCTACTAAAAATACAAAAAACTAGCCGGGCGAGGTGGCGGGCGCTTGTAGTCCCAGCTACTCGGGAGGCTGAGGCAGGAGAATGGCGTAAACCCAGGAGGCGGAGCTTGCAGTGAGCTGAGATCTGGCCACTGCACTCCAGCCTGGGCGACAGAGCGAGACTCCGCCTCAAAAAAAAAAAAAAAAAAAAAAAAAAAAAATGTATTTAAAGAAAAGAGGTCAAGAGAGGAAACAAGAGACCTCTTTCATTCTTGATATTGGTAATTAGTGTATTCTCTCTATGTATGTTTTTTGTTTAGTCTATTTAAAAGTTTTCCAATTTTTAATTTAATTTTGCCAATTAAAAATGGTTAATTTTATTGTTTGTCTGCTTTACATTTAATTAATTTCTGATTTTGTTTTTTTTTATTTATACTATTGAGTTTAATTCTTCTTTTTCCGCTAATGTGGAAATTTTGACCATGCTTTTAAAGTCTTCTTGTTTTTCAAATGTGTGTGTGTGTGTGTGTGTGTGTGTGTGTGTGTGCATATTGACCTACATCCGATTTCCCCCAAACTCACTAGATTGTGGCTGAGTCAGATTTAATTTGCCTTAAAAAAAGAATAAATTTCTTAGACACCCAAGTATGTGAAGTAACATTTAGACCCAATACTAAACAAAGAAGATGAAAGATTTGTCTAACTTGTCTCTTCCCCAGATAATTTTCTTTATAATACTAGCAACTATATTATTATTAACTTAAAAAAATAAACATGTTACATAGCAACAACTGGTTGAGTTTCACAGACACAGCAATAAGTGGAAGAAGTCAGACACAAAGGTATACACGGTATGATTCCATTTACATGAAATTCGAGAACATAGAAAACTCAGCTGTGATGACAGAAATCAGAATCACTGCTATGGGGGTGGGATGCCAGGTGGGCGGAGCCCCGAAAGAGCTTCCCTCGGTGCGAGAAATGTTCTACAGTTTGATCTGTGTGTACACCCAATGCAAAATCATCACACTGTACATTTAATATTACGGTCCTTTTTCTTTTCTTAACAATATTCCTTAGGAATCTTTTCATGGAAGACATGCACTAACTGTCACAATCTTAAAATGGCTGATGAGTTTTCGTGGCCTGGAAGCTCTTCTGTGTGTCTCACCAGTCCTCTATCAACGTATTTTACAGGTTGATTTCTCCCCCAGCATGCTTGCTGCAGGTTTCCATACTGTGCTGCATGGAGGCAAAGGAAGGAACACGGATTAGGATTGAGTTTGAGTCCTTTTGCTTGTGTCGTCTTGGGGCTTGAGCCAAATAATTTCTCTGAGCCTCAGTTTCTTCGTCTGTAAAATGGATTTTGAAATACACTGAAAAGTCTTTCAAAAAAGAAGCAGGCCGGGCACGGCGGCTCACGCCTGTAATCCCAGCACTTTGGGAGGCTGAGGTGGGTGAATCACGAGGTCAGGAGTTCGAGATCAGCCTGGCCAATAGGGTGAAACCCTGGCTCTACTAAAAATACAAAAATTAACTGCGTATGGTGACGGGCACCTGTAGTCCCAGCTGCTAGGGAAGCTGAGGTAGTAGAATCGCTTGAACCCGGGAGGTGGAGGTTGCAGTGAGCCAAGATTGCACCATTGCACTCTAGCCTGGCAACACAGCGAGGCTCCGTCTCAAAAAAAAAAAAGAAAAGAAAAGAAAAGAAAAGAAACAATGGGACTCTGGCAGAATCAAGGTGGGAAATGCTGTGGTAAACAAAGCTAAGCAGACTTCTTTGTTGAAGGACTTCTCAGAGCCTTCCTTACATGAATGAGCAGCGTCAGTCTTCAGGAGGGGATGAGGGTACGTAGCCTTCTTCAAGCCACAAAATTCTATAAAGAATGTTTCTAAAAGGAGCATTCCTGGGGTCTGGTGTCTAGGGAACACTTTTTAGGAAAAGCCGCAGCATGATGGGTGCCCATGAAGGCCCCTGTTATGTGCTCCAAGGTCCAGCAGATAGGAAGCACTTGGTGCATATATAGTAAATTAATGAGTGAACATGTCTTTTGAAAACAGAGACAGCAGAGCTGACTCGTTCATTGCTCTGCTTAAAACCCTTCGACAGCTTCTTCTTATCCTCAGAATAAACCCTTGTTCAGGATTCTTACAGCAGATGAACCTGATTGCAGGGGGTTCTAAAATCAGACGGATGTGTTTTCAAATCTTGTTATGTCCCAGCTGTATGGCCCTTTTGCCTTTCTGGGCCTCAGTTTACCCTCTGTGAATGAGGTTGATAGCATCTAAGAGATGGGGTGTGGATGCACCAGGCTGTGTGCAGCAAGCATTAATGTTTTCCATTTTGACGAAATCCCACGTGAGTGTTGAATTTCAGCCCTGAGAATGAATCCTCCAGGAGCTCTCCAGTTCAGGAGTATTATCCTATTTCAGTTCATTCACTCATTCACTATCTATTAGGCACCAAGCACCATGCTAGGCACTAGGGATTCAGTGGGAAACTCAACAAAAAGCCCAGTCCTTCTGGAACATACTTTCTGCTGGCAGTGCTGAGAATTTAATAAGACAGTGTCAGTGACGGCCCCGCCAAGAAGTGCCTAAGCCCCTAAGCTGTGCTCCACCAGAGTGGGGTCCAGGGACAGTTGGGTCCAAGGTTCATCCCGGGCTTCGAGGGCCTTATAGTCTGTCTGGAGTGGCAAAAGGAGCCCAGGTGGGAGGAAAGCAGCATGTACCCGGCCTGGCCTCACCTGCTTCTTGTCATCACAGTGGCTGTCCATTCTCCGTTCAAGCAGCTGGGCTGCCACCCGCTCTGCTGCCACCCGCCTCCTGCTGCCCACTTGCTGGGTTGCCATGGCCTCAGATCTGGCTGCCTGGGTGGACGAAGGTCCCCTCACTCAACAGGCAGAAGGGTGCCCTTCCCCTCCCCCACCTGTGGTCACCAGGCATCCTGCAAACATTGAGTTCTGATGTCACAGAAGGTGGGGACAGCAAGGTTCCCACCTTCCCACCACCCTGAGTTTTAGTCCCTTCCCTCACTTTTATTTTTCATATGAGTGTAGAAAACGAAGATAAGGAAGAAATGCATCAAAATATTATGTTTCAGGATGATGATTTTTCTGATTATTTTCTTCTATATTTGCAAGTTTTTAATAAAAATACTAATTCTAAAATATAAAAACAATAGATTGGGTGCAGCGGCTCACACGTGTAATCCCTAGCACTTTGGGAGGCTGAGGCTGGAGGATTGCTTGAGTCCAGAAGTTCGAGACCAGCCTGGGCAACATGGCGAGACCATGTCTCTATTTTTTAAAAATTACAATAAATAAATAAATAAATAAATAAATAAATAAAAGCTATTTTTAATTGAAAAATGTATGGAGATAATTGTAATTCACATGCAGTTGTAAGAAACAATACAGAGAGATCCTGTGTACCCTCTACAAGGTTTCCCCCCAATGGTACAGTAATATCCTGTCTCACTGCAGTAGATCACAGCCTGGATGTGGACATTGATACACTCTATCAATTCTACGCAGACTTCCGCAGTGTTACTTGTTCTCATTTGTGTGTGTGTGTTTAATTCTAAACAATTTTGTGTAGGTTTGTGCACTTAGGACTACAGTCAAGACACAGAAGAATTTCAAAATACAAGGGGCTTTGTGCTGCTTCGTGATGGCTGCTGCCTCCCGACCCCACCCACGCTGCCCCTAACTCCTGGAAACCACTCATCTGCTCTCTCTTTCTAAAATCTGTTTATTCCAAATGCTACATAAGTGGAACGAAACAGTATTTAACCTTTGCGGATTGACTTTAAAAAAAATAGTGTAACTCCTGGAAATTCACCCAATTTGTTACATGTATCAGTATTGATTCCTTTTGACTGCTGAGTAGTATTTTGTGATATGCGTATGCCATGCTGAAGGACATGTTCCAAACATGCTCAAAAGCCGGCTGCCTCCAGTTTTTGACTCTTGCGAGTAAAGGTGATATGAACATTCTTGTACATGTTTTTGGGTAAATGTAAGTTTCATTTCCCTGGGATAGATACCTGAAAGTGCAATTGCTGGGCCATAGCATCATGGCATGATAGTTTTATAAGAAATTGTCCTTTTGACTTAGGATTGTCTTGGCAATGCGGGCTCTTTTTTGGTTCCATATGAACTTTAAAGCAGTTTTTTCCAATTCTGTGAAGAAACTCATTGGTAGCTTGATGGAGATGGCATTGAATCTATAAATAACCTTGGGCAGTATGGCCATTTTCACGATGTTGATTCTTCCTATCCATGAGCATAGTATGTTCTTCCATTTGTTTGTGTCCTCTTTTATTTCACTGAGCAGTGGTTTGTAGTTCTCCTTGAAGAGGTCCTTTACATCCCTTGTAAGTTGGATTCCTAGGTATTTTATTCTCTTTGAAGCAATTGTGAATGGAAGTTCATTCATGACTTGGCTTTCTGTCTGTTACTGGTGTATAAGAATGCTTGTGATTTTTGCACATTAATTTTGTATCCTGAGACTTTGCTGAAGTTGCTTATCAGCTTAAGGAGATTTTGGGCTGAGACAATGGGGTTTTCTAAATATACAATCATGTCATCTGCAAACAGGGACAATTTGTATCATATGACCCAGCCATCCCATTACTGGGTATATACCCAAAGGATTATAAATCATGCTGCTATAAAGACACATGCACACGTATGTTTATTGCAGCACTATTCACAATAGCAAAGACTTGGAATCAACCCAAATGTCCATCAGTGACAGACTGGATTAAGAAAATGTGGCACATATACACCATGGAATACTATGCAGCCATAAAAAAGGATGAGTTTGTGTCCTTTGTAGGGACATGGATGCAGCTGGAAACCATCATTCTTAGCAAACTATCACAAGAACAGAAAACTAAACACCGCATGTTCTCACTCATAGGTGGGAACTGAACAATGAGATCACTTGGACTCGGGAAGGGAAACATCACACACCGGGGCCTATCATGGGGAGGGGGGAGGGGGGAGGGATTGCATTGGGAGTTATACCTGATGTAAATGACGAGTTGATGGGTGCTGACGAGTTGATGGGTGCAGCACACCAACATGGCACAAGTATACATATGTAACAAACCTTCACGTTATGCACATGTACCCTAGAACTTAAAGTATAATAATAATAATAAATAAATAAATTAAAAAAAAAAAAGAAATTGTCAAACTGTTTTACAGAATGGCCATGCCATTGTACATTCTCATTAACAGTGTATGAGTGATTTGGTTTCTTCTCATCCCCACCAATGTCTGTTTTCACTATTTTTTAATTTAACTGTTTTGATAGGTGTTTAGTAACATCTCATGGTTTTAATGTGTATTCCCCTGATAGCTAATGATGTTTAATATCTTTTCTTTTTAAAAAATTTTATCAAGCAATTTTTTTTGTTTTGTTTTGTTTTGAGTGGAGACAGTGTCTTGCTATGTTTCCCAGGCTGGTCTTGAACTTCTGGGCTCAAGCAATCCTCCCACCTCGGGCTCCCAAAGTGCTGGGATTACAGATGTGAGCCACCATGCCCTGCCTGAACATCTTTTCATATTAGCTTATTTGCCATCTGCACCTCCTCCTCAGTGGAATATCTATTCCCGTCTTTTGCCCATTTACTAATCGGGTTGGTTTTGCTACAGTTGAGTTTTGAGACAGTTTTTTGCTCATTTTAGATACTGGTCCTTCTTAGGATATATGGTTTACAAACTATTTTCTCCCAGTCTGTAGCTTAGCTTTTCAACTTCATCACATGAGCTTTTGCAGAGAAAATGTTTTACGTTTTGATCCAATCTGTCACTTTTTCTTTTATGAATTGTGCTTTTTCGTGGCAAGTCTAAGAACTCTTCACCTAGCCCTAGGTTCCGAAGATTTTCTTTGTTGTTGTTGTTGTTGTTGTTGTTGTATAGCTTTACGCTTCTTATTTCAGCCCGTGATCCATTTGGAATCAATTTTTGTATAAAGTGTGAAGTTTAAGGTTCATTTTTTTTGCTTATGGGTGTCCAGTTGCTCCAGGACCACTTGTTCTGTATTCTGTTTCATTGATCTATGTATCTATCCCAGCATCAATACCACACTGTCTTCATTGCTGTAGCTTTACAGTGAGTCTTAATAGCAAGTAAAGTGATTTTTCCTACCTTGTTTTTCTTTGTCAAGATTGTTTCAGCTCTCATAGGGCCTATGCCTTTCCATATACACTTTAGAACAAGCTTATCTAGTCAACAAACTATTTTGCCAGCTGGGATTGTGATAGGAATTGCATCAAACCTATGAATCACTTTGGGGAGAACTGTCATATTTACTCTGTGGTGTCTTCTATCCCATGAACACAGTATGCTTCTTCATTTATTTAGGTCTTCTGTTTTGTTTGTTTTTTAACCAGCACTTTGTAATTTTGGGGATATAGCTTTTGTACATGTTTTGTTAGGTATATACCTAAATATTTCATATTCTTTGGGCTTTCCTTATACTTTAAAAGCTCCCATGTACCAAACAAATTTCATGTGTTAAGAAATCTTCAATGTTCCACGTTTTGTGAACTAACTTTACCAAAGTTCCACATACAGAGCTTCTGATTGGCACCCAGATAACTTATATATGGAGGCCTGCTGTACGCTAGGCATTTCACTAGATTATTTTACTACAGCTTCTCTGGGCTATAATTCTGTGGGTAGTGGGAAATTAAATCTGTCTTACTAACCATTGCATTTCTGATGCCCCTTATGCAGCCCGTTACATAGTAAATGTTCAGTAAAAATACCTGTTGAAAGGATGAATAATGAACCATCTCAAACTGCAGGCTCTGAGAGGCCAGGAACTGTGTCTGGTGAATACATTTTTGTATTCATAGTACTTGGCTCAGTAAATATTTGCCGAATGAGTAAAGCAGGTGGTATGATTTTACGTTTTGAAGAAGCCGAGGTCCAGGGAGGCTAGGGAAGATTATTGGAATTAATGGGTGTCATGAACGAAGTACCTACTGTGCGCCTGACCCAGAGTAAGTGCCTTCCACATGTTACCTCATCTAATCCTCCTAACTGCCCTACAAGGCCGGGCCTGTTAGTTTCTGCTGGGAATGTTAATCTCCTTACTCAGTGGCACATACCCTGCCTTAGTACGGGTCTATTTAACTCCAAAGTCTTCTCGTTTACCACAAGGAGTTAATGTAGTTTCAGCTAAAAACAAAGAAAGTGGTCATTCTTGCCTTTTGTGGCTTCATTGTGCATAAGCAGATGTGAGAGTTCCATTAGACTTTTTGAATATCAGACATAACCACCTTCTCTCCTGTCCTTCTGTGTCCACAGTTTGTTCCTTCGGGCAGCTTCATGGTCTTCCTGACTTCAAGAATGAAGCTGCAGACCCTCGCGGTGAGTGTTACAGCTCTTAAAGGTAGTGGACTGAAAGAGTGAGCAGCAGCAAGATTTCTTGTGAAGAGCAAAAGAACAAAGTTTCCACAGCATGGAAGGGGACCCCAGTGGGTTGCTGCTGCTGGCTGAGGTGGCCAGCTTTATTCCCTTATTTGTCCCCGCCCACGTCCTGCTGATTGGTCCTTTTCACAGAGTGCTGATTGGTCCATTTTACAGAGTGCTGATTGGTCCATTTTATAGAGTGCTGATTGGGCCATTTACAATCCTTTAGTTAGACACAGAGCACTGATTGGTGCATTTACAACCCTCTAGCTAGACAGAAAAGTTCTCCAAGTCTCCACTGGATCCAGGAAGTCCAGCTGACTTCACGTCTCACTTCCAACTCCGTGACTATCCCAGGTTGGCGCGTGGGGCATTTCATACAATCTCCACTGCTTTCTGCCTCTTCTTGTGCACATCTTTATTGTTATTACTAAAGTGGCTATGTTGTCTGGGGTAAATGCCCAGGGTTCGTTGTCTCATGCCAGGAAAATTTAGGATACGGACACACAAAATAGGCAAAAAAGGGGAAAGAAAAACAGCTCTAGAGAGAGATTGAGAGGGAACTTCTCAGAGGAAAAGACCAGCCAGTGATGGTTGCACCAGAATTTCACAGTTAGGCTTGTGGAGGTGGTGTCTTATTTACATAGGGCTCACAGTCTGGTTCCATGAGGTATGACATTTACGTAGCGTGGGGAAGGCTAGCTGCCCCACCCTAATCTTATTATGCAAATGAACTTTCCCCTTAACCAGGGCTGTCTTGTCTGCTCCTTACTATACACGTGGCAGACAAAGAGAAGGGAAGATGGAGGTGCCATCTTGAACATGATTGACACAACTGCGGCCTCTATGTCTGCAGCTCGATTTTACAGGCTGCTCTTTGTCAGAAAGGAAAATAATTAGGGGCTGCTTTTCATTAAAAGGAAAACCTTACCGAGGACTTCCACACCCTCTCTGTCTGACTAATTAATTTCTTCTTAACTCCTGTATTATTACCATGCGTAACTAAGATATTTTGAGAGTTTTCTAAGTACTGCGCACTGTGCAAAGTGCTTTACATGCATTGGTTCACTGTACAAATATTACAGCTCTAGGTGGTAAATCGTACTTTTATCTCCATTTTACAGATGGGGAGACTGAAGCTTAGAGTGACTAAGTCACTTTCCCAAAGTTACTCAGCTGGTAAGAGGCAGGGTTGAGATTTGGACTGCACCATTCTGGTGACAGCACCCTGGCTCTTGGTGGCCGTGAGATACTGCTTCTTCTCTAGGAAGATTCAAGACCAGAGAAAGAAAGAGTCCAGCCCAAGACAGTCCAAGGAGAGGTACCAAACTCAATTCTCTTGCCTCCCACTTGAGGGCCCTCCAAAGGCCATTTGCATCATCTTGATGGTCTTGCATGCACCCATGCAGTTGCTGGCTCTTGGGCTTTATCTGGTGGACACATTTGAAATGTCAAATGCAGGTACGTAAGGACTGCTCATTAAGCTAATTATGGCACATCAAAAGTAATGAATTACCGTCACGAAAAGTAATGAATTACAGTAAAAAAAATTTACAGTCACACACAAAAAAGTAATGAATTGCAGTCACATTTTTCTAGGAAACACAATAAATTCTTCCAGGAAACTCCTTCGGAAGGCAGAGCTTCCAGGATTTGATCTCAGGGCGGGGAGGAGAGGGAGGAAGAGCTTCCCCATCCAGCCCTCAGAGAACTGGCCCAGTAGCTGGTGTGGGCAGGGGACTGGCAGAGGGTCAGTATGGCACTGGGTGCTCCACACTTCCTAGTAAAGGAAGAGGGAGAGAATGAGAAAGGAGAGAGAGGCCTTTGAAGGAGGGAATTAGGGAGCAAGTCAATGTGAGAATGAGTTGGCGGGGGGCAGGGAATGAATGGAAATGTGTGAATGAATAAAGATTTCCAGGGGAATAACTAATCAGTCTTGAAAAATTACACTCTGCGAAGGGAGAAATCTGCCCCAAACCTAATAAGTGGAGACCAAGCAGTGCTTTGTGCTTGAGTCGTGTGTCCCAAACACACCTGGGTTCAAATCCTAGTATCATTGTAACATTCACTTGGGAAAGTGACATCATGTCTCTAAGTCTCAGTTATCTGAAAAGTGAGGCCAATAATAATAATGTGTGTCTTACGGGGTTACTGGGAGGGCTAAACGGGAAGAACTCACTGGATAATGCCTGCCTTAAACTGGAAGCTCAGGTAGTTTCTCTCTCTTCCCCCCTTCTCCCTCTCTCTCTCCTTCTTTTCCTCCCTCCCTCCCTCTCTCCTTTCTCTCCTCCCTCCCTCTCTCCCTGCCTTCCTGTCTTCATTCCCACTCCCCCCTCCTTTTCTCCTCCTCCCTTCTTCAAGTATTTGATGGGCTGCCCCTGTGCCAATTGAATTTAATTCTCCCAGTAATGTAAGATTGCAAAGAGTTTATGTGAAAAGTCTATCCGGAAAACTGATAGAGATGACATAATTGGCAAGCCTGTACAGGAGTGGGCGGGGACTACGGAAGGAAGAGGACCGGATGGCTTCATAAAGGAGGAGGCATTTTTGGCTAGTTGGAGGGGAGAAGAAAGGATGTCTGGGGAGACTGAGAATTATGGGAAAAGACCTCACAACCTGGGCCTGAAACCAGAACCCAGTCCTAGCCTGGGTCTTGTGCCTACCTTTAGTCCACAGAAGAAAGACTTGTGTTTATAACAAACATTGCAAACTCAGATGTATGCAGGTACCGAACAGTTAATAAAACGAGAGACGTAGTCTGGGTGTGAAACAGAAGGGCATGGTGGGGACCATGGCAAAATCATAACGCTTGCGTCCAGAAAGGCCAGCCAATTGTTGCATGAGAATGTGGGGTTCAGTGTGGTGAGAACTTCTGATTTATTTTCAAGAGATGTAAGAAATTCAGTCTTTTGTGTGAAACCTCCTGACTTGTAAATGTTGGCAACAAATTCAACTTTAGAAAAAAAAATCACAGTGTGAGCCCAATTTCCGCCATTAATTTGTGAACTCTCTTACTGTGTGTCTGCTGTGCTCAAACGAGGCTTGTCCCTAATCCTCTAAACAGCCCCGCTCTGTGGAGCTTGTTACCTGCTATGGCGAGCCACAGAAGCCCCTGTGGCTAACTCACATTCGAAAAGGCCAGTCTTGGAGAGGTGAGAGGGACTTCCTGAATTTGATGGGAAGGCTGAAACTCCAGGGAGAAGAACAGCCGTTGGGACCATGGGCAGGGCATATTACAGGCAGACACTGAACCAGAATGGAACACTGGGGTAAATGTGTACCCTGCGTGGTGGGATTCCAATGCCATGAAATAATTCTAAATCCTCTTGGTGTCTGTGTTAGTTACCAATGGCTTCTATAATGAATTATTACAAATTGGATGGTTTGAAATGACAGAAATTAATTTTTTGTAGTTCTGGAAACCAGAAGTCCAAAGTCAGTAGCACTGGGCTGAACTCTGAAAGCATCCATATGGCTGTGCTCCCTCGAGGGGAACCCATTCCTCAACTCTTCCAGCATGTGTGGCTGCCAGCATTCCTTAGCTTGTGGCTACAGCACTCCCATCTCTGCCTCCATGGTTACATTGCCTTGTCCTCTTCTCTGTCGCTCTCTCTCTCTCTCTCTCTCTCTGTGTGTGTGTGTGTGTGTGTGTGTGTGAAATTTTCCTATCTCCCTTTTATAAGGATTCCTAGGATCATGCTGGGGCCCCTTGCATAATCCAGGAAAGTCTCTTTATCTTTTTTTTTTTTTTTTTTGAGATGGAGTCTCGCTCTGTCACCCAGGCTGGAGTGCAATGGCATGTTCTCGACTCACTGCAACCACCGCCTTCCGGGTTCAACCAATTCTCCCACCTCAGCCTCCTGAGTAGCTGGGATTACAGACACTTGCCAACATGCTTGGCAAATTTTTGTATTTTTGTAGAAACGGGGTTTCACCATGTTGGCCAGGCTGGTCTTGAACTCCTGACCTTGGGTGATCTGCCTGCTTCGGCCTCCCAAAGTGCTAGGATTACAGGCATAAGCCACCATGCCCAACCAAATCTCCTCATCTTAAAACCCTTCATTTGATGACATCTGCAAAGTCCTATTTGCAATATAAGGTAATATTCACAGGTACAAGGGATTAGGATGTGGGTATCTCTTGAAGGCTTTTCTCAGCCCACTACTGTGTCTTTGGGATGCTCCCTGCAGATTCAAAGCTCTGGGCAGGGACAGCTGCTAGGCTGAGGTAGGGAGGAGGCTGGGGGCTCCTGCTGCTCTTGAAGTGGGAGACAAGGCTGTGTCACCCCCAAGACTCACCTGATGGGTGATTACCTCCAGGGAAGGAGGGACTGGGGCTGCTGAGTGTTGCCGCTGTCCCTTCCTCCCTTCTGCACTGAGATGGAGACCTTGTTCTGAGAGGCTAGGGGATGTCCAAGCTCTCAGCCCCAGGAGGGCAGGTCTATCTCCCTCTCACAGTCCATGGCACTCCAGAACTTAGCACAACACCTGGCACTGAGTAGGTGCTCAGTGTTTGTTCACAGGCTGCTGCCTCCAGGTTCTGTTCTCTCTCACTGTGGCAAGTAGAGGCTGGGAGGCCAGGCCAGCTGAGGGGCAAGTGTACACATGGACACACAGCCTTGGCATAGGCTTGCCTGCTAGGGCCACAGGCCACACCAAAAATACCCTTCTGCACGCCCCATTAACCAGAGGGCTAAAGAACTGTGACCAGTGGACCAAAAAGGAAAAAAAAAAAAAAAGGGATTAATTTATGAGGCGTTCTGCTGCCTGGATGGCTCATTGCATACCCGCTCTGGCGATGCTGCTCTGTAATGTGCTTCTAGACTTACTGTACTTCGACATCCAGGGGCCCTTTTGTAACATGCCAAGTATTCCGCCGTTATTGTTCTAGGCACCTCCTGTTGGTCATTGGGCTAATTTATTTCAGTCGGAATTTCAGGACCAGACACAACTCTTATTACTCACTGCTTCGGAGAGGGAATAAAAGAGCAATTGATATTTGGAAAAATGAAAAATATGTCCAGAATACTTTGGGCTCTGAGGCCAAGAAGAAAAAAAAAAAAATAGGAGGGGAAAGCTAGAGGGAAAAATAAGGCGGGCTCACCCCGTCATGCACTCTGTCGTGGCCTGTCTCGGAGACATGGAGTCTAGAATGTCTGCAGACAAATGAATCAATGGCAGGGCTCTGAGAATTCCTCAGGCACCTGGGCCCTTCCGCCCATGACTTCAGCCACCACCTGCAGGAGCAGGACTGGAAAAGGTTGGAGTGTGAAGCGCCCCTCAATTAGTTGAGTGTGTTAAATTGGGTCTCGGGTTGGAGGGTGAGGGAGAAACCCCAGTGGGGTTGTTGAACTCCTAAGTTTGCTTGCTCCCGAATCCAAGACTCTTATGGAAAATTAACGTAGGAATCGAATTTTGAGATGTGACGCCCAGACGCTTGCTTTCAGGACCGAGACGATGCTGAGGAGTGAGAAGGCTCTGGGCATGGGCATGGAGATGATGATGATGTGCTCCCTGAGCCCCTGTCAGTGGTCTTCTGGTGGCTTGAAGGCAAGCATCTCCCTTGCCATTCGAGACCCTTGCCTGGTGCATGTGGGTGTGAAATCTGTGACTTCGCTGTTCCTGGAAGTCCTGGTTGAACACTGGGTTTTTGGCAGACAGAGCGGCTTCTGCAGAGGCAGGAAAGTGGGGGATGGGTTTAGCTCTGCCCTGGCCAACAAAAACCGCCAAGAGTGACGATGTACGTGAAAGTGAAGGGGTGGCTACACGTGCCTCGGGCATGTTGTGTTGTGGTCTGGGGCTTGGGCTGCAGAGCTGGGCATCCTGAGGACAAATCTCACCGCCCCCCTCCACTCGCTGTGAGACCATGGGCTGCACGCTGTACCTTGAGAGGTCTCTGTTCTCCCATCTGTAAGGTAGGGATAAAAATACCTGCCTTAGGCCAGGCGCGGTGGCTCACGCCTGTAATCCCAGCACTTTGGGAGGCCAAGGCGGGTGGATCACCTGAGGTCAGGAGTTCAAGACCTGCCTGGCCAACATGGAGAAACCTTGTCTCTACTAAAAATACAAAATTAGCTGGGTGTGGTGGCGCATGCCTATAATCCCAGCTACTTGGGAGGCTGAGGCAGGAGAATCACTTGAACCTGGGAGGCGGAGGTTTCGGTGAGCCGAGATCACCCATTGCATTCCAGCCTAGGCAACAAGACTGAAACTTGATCTCAAAAAACAAAACAAAACAAAGCAAAACAAAACAAAACAAAACAAAATGCCTGCCTTACAGGGTTGCTGTAAGGGAAAAAAAGATAGCGTGTAAAATTCTGACCCCTGGTGATGATAATATGGATTCCCTTTTCATGCACATTCATTTACTGTTAAGCATTGAATTAAGCACTTTGCATTCATTCCCTTATGGAATCCTCACAGCAACTCTACGAGATGGAAACTAAAACCATGTCTGCTTTGCAGATAGAAAACTGAGGCTAAGGGAAATTGGGGGCCTTACCCACAACTCCAGAGCCTGAGTCCTTAACATCTACTGCCTCCCCCGGAGATCAGGGTCTTCCGGTGAGGCACTTACGGTAAGTCAAGCCGGAGGAGACAGACTCCGGCAAAGTCCACCACTGCCTCCTCTTCCTGTGGTGATGGGGAGGACCACTGTATCTTCATAACAGGATCCTTTCACATGGTAGAGTTACCCTTGGAGGGGCAAGGTCCACTCCAGGAGACACGTGACAGCAGGGCCCGAAGGAGGAGGAGGTGGGGGTTGGGGGATGCTCAGTTCTTGGTGCTGGAGTGTGAGGGCAGCATCATCCTGGTCTGTTCCGGATATTTCTTTCTCTCTCCAATTGTGTACATTTGAATTTGAAGAAGGAAGGTGGCCAAGGGCCCATGGGATGGGAAGACCCTGTTAAAGGGGCGGCAGGCATGTGGAGCTCCCAGCAGATCTAGTGAGGGCTCAGTGTCTATTTGTCAAATGAACGTGGTGGTGGGTGAGCATCTGGAGTTGGTAACCAGCGCTTTAAGGTTGAAATGGCTTCAAGACGGGATCAAAACATCCGTGTCTGGGATGTTTCTGGGCTGAGAATCCTGTCTCAGTTCTGACTTCATTCTCTAACCACCAGAGCCCCGGCATCCCTTTCCCCAGGGTCTGAAGACAGCTGGGGTCTCCTGAGGGGCCTCCTGGGTCTGCGCTTGGGAGACCTGTGGGTCAAAATTTCAGGCCATGTTAATAGAAACAGAGTGAGCCTGTAGACACGGCCCAAGACAAGGCTTCCACAGACTTTGAGCCAGTTTCTTTTTGTCTTAAGCTGTTTTGGGTTTCTGGCAATTGGGAATAGAGGGATTCTTGACACAATAGCTGCATGTCAGGTTGTGCTTTTATAAGGAACACCATGAAACTCTTCTGCATCCAAGACGCTTCCTGGGATTTGTGGGCGAGCCTTGCGACCAAGTTCAAAGGAGCCTGTGAAGGAATTGGAGGGTGGGGCGGGGAGGGGTGGTGCGGGGAGGGGTGGGGCAGGGCAGGGCAGGGACCGTGTGCCATGGGCCTACGTGAGATAAACCCGCAAGGAACTTCAAATCCACAGGGGCGTGGGACTGCTGGAATCCAGGATTCCCTCGGCCATCCGTAGTGCAAGGCTCATGGGGATCGGGGGAGAGGTCGGACGGTGAGCTCTGCAGCCGAGCAGACCTGGGTTCCCCTATTGTTTCTGCTGACTGCCTGTGTGACCCTGTGTGGGCTCCTTCCTGTCTCTCTGCTGGCTCAGTTTCCTCATCTGTAAAATAGGAACAACATTACTGTCTATTTCACAGGCCATTATGTCAAGGTGGGGCAAGCATGGGATCTCTGAGTGGGGTGGGCCAGGGTGCAGAGTGACAGAGCGACATGCTGTCGATCCCTGCTCTCCATGCCAACAGCAATCGCAACAACCAGGTGTTAGGACAACAACAGCTACTATCACCAACATCTTGATTGTGCTGGATCTAACAAGCTTGATCTCACCCAATCCTTACGAATGCCCTTTGAATAGATGTCATTTTTCTTCTATTTGTCAGATGAGAAATCAGACACAAAGCCCATAGCCACTGAGCCATGCACTGCCTCCTGCGAAGTGCACCCACAGTAAATGCACAAATGGCATCTAAATTCTACTCACCATTCAAGGCCTGGCATGAGCCCCACTTCCTTGGTATAGTCCTCCAACCACAGGGATGTCTCTTTATCCATCTGGACTGCAGACGGATGTTTAACTTTTTAAAATAAATTGTCTTAAAAATTAGGAGCTTTCCCATACAATCTAGATTTCTGGCTTTTCTTGAAGAATGAGCGATCTGGCCACAATGACCCATGTTCCCGCATGCCAACATTTGCCTAAGCCTGGGCAGCCTAGCTTCCTTTAGATGGGGCCTGGGTGCTCTTGCTGGCTACTGGACACTATGCCTGCCTGGTCTTGAAGGCACCTGGCTTGAGTCTTACCCTCTATTTGGTTATCTCATCACAATGCCTTGAATCACTGGCAAGTATTTTCTATGCATTTTTCAGTCTGCCCCGTGAGGGCACCAGCTGCTCTGTGAGGGAAAAGCCTTCCGCATCCTCAGAATCCCTCCTGTCTGGGGCTGTGTGGGCCCCAGGGCACATGACCTGTAATTATCTTTTAATTGGATTAACCAAAAGCAAGCAGCCCCAGACAGGAGGCTCAGAAGGGATTCAGTGACCTTAGAGGAAGGGATTCAGTGACCTCAGAGGAAGGGATTCAGTGACCTCAGAGAGGTCGTGCATCTCCATTGCTCTACCATGGTGGATGTAAGACTGATGTTTATCCAGCCCTGCTGTGCACCAGGCATGGTGGAAGGAATCATGGGGATATCATCTCACTGAGACCCCACCACCTCCCTGAGACTGAGGTCAATGTCCCCATTCTACAGAAGAGGAAAGTTGGACTCAAGAGAACCGAAGAGACCTGCTTAAGGTCAGAACCGGCTTACTGGTGGGAGAGTCAGGATTCGAACCCAGGTCTGTTGACTCCCACATCTGACTCTTTCCACACACACCCTGGGCCAGCTCTCCACGCCAGGCCCCTCTCTGCCAAAGAGAAGACCTTTGCGATGTTTTGTGTCCTTGAAGGCAAACCAAAAGAATTCCCTACAACTCGCTGCTGGCATTTCAAGTATTGGTTTATGGGTTTCTTGGTGAGAATGCATCCAGGGGCCTATCACCCTTAGTGAAATAGATACTTTTCCAATCAAAGAGTCAAACCAGAACTTGGCTTCTTAGAAAACCACTTGTCTGGAATGCTTGCCAGCGACCAGACGGTCCCACAGTTCAGATTTTTAAAACTGTCTCAAATGTATGGAGAGACCTTTAGGGTGGAGGGTGGGAAAGGCACATACCTTGCTGTGGAAATACGTAGACGTTCAAGTCGTCAGGACTCCTCGGCTGGCCAAGGTCAAGTCAGCCCTTTTGTGGCGTTCTCAGGAGTCTCGCTGCCTTGCTGAACCCAAAACGAGCTTTTATTTTATGAGACTTTTCTTTCATGAAACAAAAACAGTAATTAAAGAGAAAAACCTTCTATAAACAAGTGTCTATAGTTCTCGTTTGCTTAACTTTTTCCAACCTTATGAAAAATTGGAACTGAAATCGCCTTCTGAGAGAAGGTTCGGGAAGTATTTTCTTTCAGGTTTATTCAAAATAGTCACACCTCCTTCTCCACCCCTTCCCGAATGCTGATATTTCCAATGGTCTTCACCATATCCTGAAACTAATAAAGTGGTGTGTTTTCATTATCTCTCACCACAATAATAAATATATGCAAATGACTCTGAATATAGTTTGTGACCTAAACCCTCACCCCACATCTGGATGGAATCTGAGACCCTAAATGGTTCAACCATTTGGACTGAAGAGGTTGGTTAATTCCATCCAAGAGCCAGTCATAGGCTGGTTAGGGACTGGTTAATTCATTCCAAACGGTCAACCGAGGATGGTGAGCAGATATAACCTGTGGTTCAGAAAGGTTTCCCTTAACCCTTCCTGAATTTTGATCTGAGGTTTATACAAACAGAAATTATGTGTGGGGTGGAGTGCAGCCAGGAAGTCTCTGAGAAAACCCCATCTTACACATTTTCTTTGAGACGGCCAGACATAAATCTTTGAGGATATCCGTCTTCCTACCAGAGTGGCTGGATTTTTATGGTTACTACACCCTGGTTAGATTTTAATGGGTAAAATACTTTTTTGAGTCCAAGGAAAGGGCTAGTATTCCCCGAGTAGCTAATACGGTCTTTCAAGCAGAAAGGAATGACTATTTTTTAAAAGTCAGAGACTGTACACTACCAAGGGGTGAAAAGGGGTGTGTGTGTGTGTGTATGTGTGTGTGTGTATCTGTTGGAGTGGATGAATGAAAGAATGACACTTTTGGGATGCATTTTCACTTCTTTTCAGGATAAGCAAGTTAATTTTCTGCCTCTAAAATAATAGATTAAGCTGGGAAATAGGTTGGCTGCCTCTAAGCTGAAGTAAGATAAATACATATTTGTCAGTTCAAACTACTCTTCCTTGTACCCTTAAAAATCATTAATAATAACAAAATGTCAATGTTGTAACCCATGCATTCATTATTGGTCCACAATACTCAATCTTCTTCCCCACTTTCTCCTTCACTTCCTTCTTTCAAATATTTTTATGAGTACCCACTACGTGCCAGGCACTGCCCAAGGTTCTCTCAAAGTTCCATACAAAGACCACCTGGAGAATTTGTTGACCCTACCAAGCCAGGTTTATTTTTTATTGTTTATTTTTTTCTGAGATGGAGTCTCACTCTTTTGCCCAGGCTGGAGTGAAGTGGCGCGATCTCGGCTCACTGCAACCTCTGCTCCCTGGGTTCAAGCGATTGTCCTGCCTCAGTCTCCCTAGTAGCTGGGATTACAGGCACCTGCCATCACCACACCCGGCTAATTTTTTTTTTTTTTTTATATTCTTAGTAGAGGTGGGGTTTCACCATGTTGGCCAGGCTGATCTCGAACTCCTGACCTCAGGTGATCCACCTGCCTCGGCCTACAAAGTGCTGGGATTACAGGTGTGAGCCACCGCACCTGGCCTAAGCCAGATTTATTAAATTTGCTGAACAAGGAGGAGCACCACTGTGAGAGAGTCTCATAGTATCTTAAAAGGGGATATTAGCAAAGGGCACTTATAGGGGCTTCGGGAATGGAGATTTGAGGGCGCTTTGCTGGGCACTGGGGGCACGGACACAGATGACTCAATTTGACTTCAAGGAGCTCACAGGCTGCAGACTGTAGGCAGAGTGTCGCACTGTAGTGTAAGTGTTATGGCAGATAGCAGGGAACATGGAGGAGGGCCCCAGCCTTAGGTCTACGGAGGGGGCCCCCAAAGAGGGACTCTGAAGGAGTTAAACCTTAATGAAATGCACTAGTAAGAAAGGCATGGGGAGGGTGTTACAGGCCAGCCTGGGGAATAGCTTATGTGATGTCAGGGAGCCCTCATGGGGCATCTGAGGAGCTGCAAATAGTCTAGACTGGCTGCAGGAGGGCAGTGATGGAAGACAAAGCTACAGAGGGCAAGAGGGGTCTGATCATGCTGGAGCTGGACATCCAGTTAGGCAGCTTGGGTTTTATGCAGGAAGGCTGTGGGGATGGCTTTGGAAGCATATGAAAGCAAGCACAGAGGAGACAGCACCGGGTGCACTGGTTAATCAGGGAGCACCCTTGGGAAGGTGAGGTGGATGGATTTGGAGAGAAGGAAGGAAGACATTTTGCATCATCATCGTGGTTAAGATGTGGAGGGCAGAAAGCATGGGTGTTCGAGTGGGAGATGATTTGCCAGACACTGCTGGTGCTAGAGACGCAGCAATGCACAAAGACAGAGGAGGTCCCTGCTCCTCAGAAACTGACTTACTCATGCCAGTCATTGGATCAGAGTATCAGTCATCCATTGAACCTCAGTCATCCATTGAACCAAGAGAAGTTAACTTTTAAGCCAGACGCAGTGGCTCACGCCTGTAATCCCAGCACTTTGGGAGGCCAAGGCAGGCAGATCATGAGGTCAGGAGTTCAAGACCAACCTGGCCAACATGGTGAAACCCCATCTTTACTAAAAAATATTAAAATTATCTGGGCATGGTGGCACATACCTGTAATCCCACTCAGGAGGCTGAGGCAGGAGAACCCCTTGAACCTGGGTGGTGGAGGTTGCAGTGTGCCGAGATTGTGGCACTGCACTCCATCCTGGGTAACAGAGTGAGACTCTGTCTCAAAAAAAAAAAAAAAAAAGTTAACTTTTGAGTGCCTACTGTGCAGCAGACACTTTCTTTTTCTTTTCTTTTTAAAACTTTTAAATTGTAAACTAGAATACAGATCAAGAAAAAAATCACACAAAACAAATGCATACCCTCTGAATCATTATTAAATGGACACCCTTGTAACCATCACCCAGAAGCCCCTCCAAGTGCCCTGTCCTGAAATCAAACCTCTCCCTCCTCCCAAAGGGAACCAGTATCCTGACTTTTGTAGTACTGTCTTCCACACTTTTCTTTATGGTTTTATCACCCAAATGTGCAATCCTAGATGCTATAATATAGTTTTGTTCATTTATTAAAAACATATTTTTTGAAATATCTTTAATTTATAGGTTCCCCCTATATCTTTTTATTTTTGCTATGATTTATGTGTTCAAGAACCTGGATTGATTGACCTGTTTGTTTTTCCACACTAGGGATTTTGCTCTTTTTTGCATTCTCTTGGTGTACTTGGACATGTTCCCCTGTCCCATATATTTCCTGCTGATTGGCAGCCGGCAGAGGCTTGATCAGATTCAATGTGTTAGCAGGACTGGAGGTGGTAGTGTGTACTTTTCATCAGGAAGTATAGAATCTAATTTTTGCTTTTTTTGTGATGTTGGCAGCCATTGCTGCCCAATACTAGATCTGTTCATTGATTGGGGGTTGTGAAAATGGAGATAACCTAATGCTACCATTTTGTCTTTGTATATTGGCTAGAATATTTTTTTTAAGAAGTTACTTTCCCTGACTTGCTGTTTGATTTCCTGTTTGAAAGCATATAAAGGGAAAGACAGGATAAATGTTTGATTCCTTCCTATGATCCACTAAAAGCAACAAATTAGTTTTAAAAATATAATTAAAAACTCATAGATTTAAACATAGTTGATAGGTTTCCAATTCGCTGCAACTTTCAACCTTACTGAAGCTCCAATTATTCTATATTTGGCAAGTGGAAGCCACTTCACATTGGCTTCTGGTTCCTTTTGATATAACTTAGTAGCCTTTGACAGCTTTGATGCTGTCTGGTGTGCAAGATATTCCATGCTCATCTTGTATATTTCCAGTTCCAGGCTTGGAATCAGCCATTTCTCCAAGGAGCCCTGTTTCTACTGATAGGATGTGGTGTTTAAAGACCACAGTCTGAGTGTTCTGGTTGTTCACTGTGACAGGGCTGCTCATTGTTCCTAGACCTCTTTCCTGACGCAATACGTGTGTACGTGTATGCATGCAGACACAAAAACCTTGTGAGTTTATACTGATATGTCCAATTCAAATTCAGCACTTCAGAGATACTACTTAGCCTTCTCTATGTTATATTTGCATCTGCTTCCACACTGAGAACCCTGGTTCTTAAAGACACAGCAGTTGGTAAAATCTGAATAATCCATAATTACTCATTTGCTTTGCTCCATTTCATACATACAACCATCACAAAATAACAATATTAAAGCTATCTCCACGGATTAAAATTGCTGAAACAGCTCACTTGCTTTCATATATTAGCTTCACTCTTCTTCATTAAAAAAAAAAAGAAAAAAACTGTTGTACTAGATCCACATAGTCAGATCAAAGAACCATTTTCTACTATCATCTTTCCCTTTTAACTCTCATTTAGTCTTAGTTCTATGCATAGTTGTCCCTTCTGTCATTTTTGTTGTCTGAAGATCATTCTCTAGTAGATTCCACAAAGGGCTCATGGGAATAATATTTCTTGAGTTGATAACAATTTGTACTCTTTATTATTTGAAGGTTAGTTTTGCTAGATACAAAATCCTTGGCTCACCTTTTATTTCCTGTGTCTTCTGGTATAAAATGTTGGTGTCAAAAAGTTTGATGACCATCACATTTTCTTTCTCTTATAAGTCACATGTTTTTCCCCCCATATGCCTGAAGGGCTTTCTTTTTTCTTTAATGTTCAGTGATTTTACTAGAATATATCTGGTTTTTGTCAGGCTGGGTCAAAAAAGTCTCAGGTACATGGTGTCATCATTCAATACATAGTTTCAATTCTTTTTAGTTGAGGAAATTTTTGAGTCATAGATTCTAGTATTTGTTTGTTCTGTTACTTTAGTTTTCTTCCTCTGGGAATTCTTTTATCCATATGTTGGATCTTCTTTGTCTATGTTCAGTGTTTGTAACTTCTCCTCAAATTATTTTTAGTCTCTTTTTTAACATCTTTATTTTAAAATTATTTCTCTTTTTCATATTGTATTTATCTTAAGGCATTATTCGCTGTGTTGTCTGCACTTTGCTTTTTCCAGTTTAGTCTTCATGTATAAAATTACTCTTTTCCTTTATTTCTGATTCTGTCTCAAGTTCTGCCATCTCACTTCTGAGTTTTAAATTTTTGATATATGTGCTTCTATCATTGTCTTAAGATCTTCTATGTATCTCAAAATAGTATGTTAGAACTTTTATTTCTTTTTAAAGGATTTTTCTGGTGTGTTCTTATTAACTATAGAATTATTATTCAGTTCTTGAATCTCTTTTTTCTTGCACTAACACTGTATAGCATTTTTCCTTAATGTTTTTAATGTTTATAATTTTTATGTTAATTTAATTTTCCTGACCTCCTAGAAAGTTAGTTGTTCTTTTATAACTTCATAGGTTACTCTTCTGTTATTTTCATGTGAAGTGAAAAATCATAGCAGTTTGTTTTTTGAAACTTCTTGGCTGTGTTCTCCTCTTTCACTTTATCTGTATTTTTCATTCCTTTGTTTGTTTCCCTGTCCTATTTAATTTTGATTCTATTCCCAGAAGTTTCTCCTCAGTGTTGGATCCTGTCCTAGAAAGGAGTTCTGGTGGGTCCATTTTGAGAGTGTGTAGGAATGAGGCTGCACCAATCTCTCCCTTGCTTTCTGGTTCTATTCATCCCTTTTGGAAGTCAGCAAAGGCCCTCCTAGGTTCAACTGCTGACGCCAAGTTGGTCTGTCACACTTTCTCATGAATGCCTCTTGTCTATTTTAGGGTCCTCTTGTTCTTGGGGCCATTAGATGCCTTGTTGCTTCCATTACTTTCTCTCTTACAGAAGCCAATAACATATGGCTCTTATGGTTATTCGTGTTTTGCCCTCGTTGATTGAAGGCAGCCCCCAAGAATGTTAGCCCTACACTTCCGTGCTGCATTTACAGAAGGTTCTAAGAGGCCCCTTTCATGCCAGAAAATTTCTTGGGGCAGGAAAAGAAAGTCGTGCAGTGCACCTAGTAGGTGGGAGGCTGCAAGCCGGAGGTGAGCTTGAGCTTGAGCTTGCACGGAAGTGTCTGCTGTGGCTGTGGCTGAAATAAGAGGGCAGAAGCGATGACGTCACTGCAGGGCCCACACTTGCTCTGCTCTATGAGGACAGTTCAGGCTGGAAAGAGGAGCTGGTGCACTAAGACGCAGTGGAGGCAGACTCTGGGCCTCTGAAGTCTGGGTTTTAATTGCCAGGCTACACAGCGTATGCTCCTTACCCTTCTCAATTTCTCCAATTTGGGCAGAGCAGAAAGAGAGACATAAAAAAATGAAAGGGAGACTGCTGTCCTCAGCTGGAAGATGTGGGAAGAGGAGATGAACTCAGGCTGAATGGACAAGGTGGGAATGAATCTTGGAATGATAAGACCAGCTACTACTTTACGGAGAACCTACCATTTGTTCAACAAACCCTTTCTCCAGTTTGTACAACTCTAGATTAAAAGTATTTCATTCCAATTTTACAGACACCTGTGGCAGAGGGAGTTAAGGAGGCTTGCCCCGGCCACATGGCTACCAGGAATTTCCGCTTAGGCCTCTCTGGCTTCAGGGTTGAGTTGGCCTCTTTGGTACATAGAAGAGCCACAAAGAGGGTTGCGCATGGCCCCAGCCTCACCCCATCCTGCTTGGATATCTGGCTCGAGGGCCATCAGTACTCAAGCTAGGTTGGGCTGGACAGGTTTTCTTGGGTATTCATGTCTTGGGTATTTCATGATCCTTACTGGAATACCTGTGCTCCACACCTAAGGGGAGGCCAGCAGTGACTTCCAAGCCACCAGAGGGGTCCAGACAACATGTGACATTTGTTACATGTGCAAGAGGTGGGGCCGGGGGCTCACACGATTGAGCCCCAAAATAGTGAGGGAGGAATGGAAGGATTTCTTTCTCCTCCTTGCTCGGCTCCCCTGGACCCCAGCAGCTGGTGCAGATTCAGATAAGCATCAGCACTTTGGGAAGCTGATTCCTACTGAATCCAGCCCCTGCACCGTCTGAGGTCCACCCATCCCTAATTTTCATATGAGTTATATTAAAGTGTCTGATGGGAAAGTATGTCTTGGTTTAAAAATAGAATAATACAACAATAAATCAAGAAGAAAAAGCAAACTGAAAAAATGCAGAAAACAGATGAAAAGAAAAGGGAAAAAGTGAACGGTATAAAAATACCCTCCATGCCAGGCACTTCAAATGTGATTTCCTGTGGCCTGCACTTTGAAAAAGCCTCCTGTTATGCCATGTGCCGCCTCTGAAGGCCAACGGGGCAGCCCAGAGAGGCGTGTTGAGACTTGGAGGCCAGGGCGACATCTGACCTGCTTCTGCTCCAGACACATACACCGAGGACACGTCAGATGATTTTCCGCTCGGTGGAACTGAGCCCCGTGGGCCTGCTCCACCCACCCTGTGCCCACCCGGCTCTGACACACTTCCTGTTATGGGCGGCGGGGCACACAGTGGGGCCGCTCGTCGAGGCCAGGGCGCTGGCTTCCCTGTGGGTTGGTGCAGACGACTTCAAAAGCCATGTCTGGCACGCGGAGAAATGGTTTCAAAGTGAACTTGGGTGGCTCCCAATCCGACCTACTCCAAGTAAGTAGAAAGAAAACATACATTATCTCATGTTAAAGAGCAGGCTTCTTTGAAGGCACTGCCAACTATTTATGAAATCCTAACTTATTGCTGAAAAGAGCCCCCCGACAGTCCTAGCAACCGCTGGCAAGGCCAAAAGGACATAAACATGATGCCGGGGTGCCAAATTCCAAATTGGCCAGGATTGCATGACAAATTTGTAATTCTAATCAACCAGAATCTCAAATGTATGCCCGAAGAATATACTGTCTGCATCAGGGATGCACTTGTCTGATACTAAATTCTGCCAAAGAAAAGCAAAATAAACATCTTTTCCAACAGGCTGATTTGGGAGGGGTGAGAGGTGGTGGTATATGAGTGGAAAAAATAACATTTCAATAACATGAGAGAAAAAAGAACAAATCAAGACATGACTGATGCAGGCTGTGAAATTGTCCAATTTAGATGTTTGATGCTGAGGAGTTTGCTGTGTATCATGGGACGTGGAAGGCTGGTTGGGGTGGAGTGTGGGTGTGGACAGAAAGGAATCCATAGCCCTGGGGGCACCTGACACAGATGGGCTTGAACCTGAGAAGTGTCCCAGGATGGATTGGGCTCATATTTATAAACCACTAAAATGTTTCTGGTTTGCCAGGCAAGAAATTGGCAGCAGGCATCCTCTAAACATGTGTATGTGTGTGTGAACGCTCGCGTGTGTGTGTGTGCGTGTGCGTGCACACGTGTGTCCTGGCCGTCAGCTTGAGGCCAGCTGCACTTGATTAGTAATCTCCAGCATGCCCACAAACACGCATGTGACTGAGGGGATGGGATGCCCTTAAGAAAATGCGATTTATTAACGCTGTACTGTGGATCTTGGGTACTTTGCCATCCTTCTGTGCCTGAGAATGGGATTTTGGGAGGGGTGCCACATGGGGCTGCCTATTGAGTGTGGGCAGAGGGAAGAAAATGCGCTTAGAACTCTGCCCCTTTGTCACTGCACTGATTCCACTTCAGGGATGAATAAAGGACCCATGTGGCCAGCGATTGGAAACTCCCAATCCTCCGAATCTCAAGTCCTGGCTTTGCCTTTGAGGAGAGAAAAAGAAGGGACCGGGCACTGGCTGCTGAACTTAAACAATTTTTTTTTAACCTCTTGGAATCATGGGCTGGGGGAAACATTCCTTCTGTTACTTTCATAATGTGTCAGGATTATTAATGATTAAAACCAAAATTGAGATATATCAGTTGTAAGTGCTATAGGCATTATCATTATGAGTATTATTTTTATTGAAGGAAATGAAAACTTCCCATTTCAAACTATCCTCTGAATTTGCTCTGCCCTGATAACAGAAATGTCTGACATTTATCATTACCTTGGGTTACACGTTGAAAGTTCATGTTCAAATGGCAATCCTACCAGAGAAGGGGAAACATGTTAAGACATGTCATATGTCCCTGCTGATCTAGTGTGGCTCTAAGGCAGAATTCCTAAACTTTTGGGGGTCATGGAACCCTTTGTGACTCTGATGTGCCCTCACAAAATGCACATCTATATGTTCACATGAAATTTACTTGTAATTCCATGGTATTAATGGATCCATTGACATAGAAATCCAGAGATCTTTTATTAAGATCTTCTTGCTCTAAAAGTTGGAAACAAATTGGATACATTTTGAAGAATGCCAGGAAAGGTCAACGGCAATAGGCACAGCCTTGGAAGGCAGATGAATATGCTCATGCATAGAGCGGTGAAGTGACCATCTCAAGGTTATAAAGCCAAAAAATGCTGGAGCTAGGACCAGGACCAAGGACTACTGGACTTATTGTCCAGTGGAGTCCTGGAAGGCACCAAGGAAGCCTGGGTTCAATGCCTCACTCTGCCACCTCTGTGTGACCTTGGGCAAGTAATTTAACTTCCTTGGGCATGTCCTCTAATCTCCAGCTTCTTTATCTCTAGCCATGGCATAATCACATACTCAGGCTACTCATCTATTAATGGAGATACTAATGTTTACCTTAAGAATTCCATATGACTTTGACTGTTGGTAATATATGTGAAGCATTTCATAAATGATAGAGTTCCATATAAATTCCCAGCATTATTGCTACTGATGCTGAAGGACAGGTGCTAGAGTCCAAATATTTAGGTCCCCCCTACATTCATAGGTTGAAATCAAATCCAGTGTATTGGTGTTAAGAGGCAGGGCCTTTGGGAGACGACTAGATCATAAGGGTGGAGGCCCTGTGAAAGGGATTAATGCCCTCCTGAAAGAGACCTGAGGGACCTTGTTTGCCCTTCTGCCACATGAGGATGCAGCAAGAAGGTGCTGTCTATGGAGCTGAGAGCAGGCCCTCACCAGATATCGAATCTGTCAATGCCTTAATTTTGGATTTACCAGCCTCCAGAACTATGAGCAATGCATTTCTGTTGTTTATGTCATCCAGCCTAAGATAATTTGTTATGGAAACTTGAATAGACTAAGGTAACAGGGAGGAATAGACTGAGGTAACTATGGCAGCTTTTGTTATGGAAACTTAATAGTGAAAAATTAGGACACTATAGTCTAAACTATTCTAGTTCAAATCTGGACAAAATATAAGGGAAAATTATGGTACAATTTCTGCCATGGGTGCTGTGATGGCTGATCTGAACAGTGAAGGACTGTGAGTATATTAGTTAGGAATCTTTCTATCATGATGAAAATCCACCTTGAAATGGCCTGAGCCTAAAAAGGGAATTTATTGGCTCACTTATTTGTTTCTTTAGTTTATTATTTCACTTTGTCTTTAATCATCTGGTCTCGTTTATTGGCATGTCTAGTAATTTTTGATTAAACATTAGACATTGGTATCAAAACATTGTAGAATCTCTAGATGATATTATCTTCTTCCAGAGAAAAACTCTTTCACTGTTTCCTATGTTAGACAGATAGAGTGGAGGCTGATTACCTTAATCTAATCAAACTGAGGTGAGTCAAGGCTGGGTTGCAGTTTTAGTAAGGTTCCATCTAACTCTGTTTGTTTCTAGACCTCCAGGACTGCCAGTTGAGAGATTGATGTGTTCACTGGAACTTCCTTCCCCTAGTAAGACCTAAAATTCCAATCCTTGTCTCTCTAGCACTGTGAGATTGCTGAAAACACTATCCTGCTTTTAAAAGGCTTTCTGTTTAGCTTCAGAATTCAAAAGCTCTGTTGGGTTCTCTGTCCCCAAACAGAGTAAACTCTGCCCGGGAAAAGTCTGGATTCTCATTCTCTCTCTCTCTCTCTCTCTTTTTTTTTTTTTGCATGCCAAGTCAACAAACTTTTTCCCCAAGGAGAAAGCAGCTTCAGAATGCCAAATCACCTTTTTACACTTCCTACTCTGTGAATCTTATCTCCTCTAGTTCTGGTTGTTTCAGAAGATTTCTAATGCCTTTAGACAGGTTAAAAAGGAAAAAAGAGTTTTTGTCTGGATTTTTCAGTTTTTCTCAGAGGGGGTGTAGCAAAAGCCTCTGGAATATATATCTTAAAAGTCTAAGGATAGATCTGAAACTACAGGAACAGCTGAATCCAGATGACCAGTGATATTATTAGGCATTTTTTTTTCTCTCTTTCAGCTCCATTTTACTCTGTATAGGCTTCTTCTCAAACAGCATTTCTCCTGATGTTGCATAGAAGGCCTCTAGAAACTCCAGATTTATACTAGATTAACAATCCTGGTAGAAAGAGAAATCCTCTTTCTCAATAGTCTCAAGAATTGGCCTAGTTTGGGTCATGTGTCCACCCTGATTCAATCACTGTGGCAGGAGAATAAAATATGATATTTTTTAAGGCCTTGTCACATACCTACCATGGAGTCTGGGTGTGATCAACTTCAAATGATCCATCTAACTAAGCATGAGGCAAGGTGGCTCTCTGGGAAAAAAAAAAAGGAGGTGTTGTTTTTCCAGAGGGAAGGGGAATGGATGCTGCTCAGTCTATAGATATCCTCCATGGTGAATGTTGTGCAAATGAAGGCAGGACTGAGGTGTGGAAAGCATTCATCTGCCTCTTCACCCCAGCTCCTGTCATCATTCTCAGAGATCCCTGTTTCCATTTGAACAACTCATCCAAAACCTCAAAATTCCTGGGCCTCTGTAACTCTCATAACTTTCATAAAAATTGCCTCCACTCCATTTCAACCTCACTCCCTGCACTTGGTCATTACCTGAAAATGCTCACGTCTCATCCTCTGGCCCCCTACACTTCACGCCTGCTCTGTGCCCCGTGAGACTCCTAGGTCCTTGACTTTTCCATTTATTAGCTACACATCACCCACTTGGCAAGCCCCCAGCCCTGGGATGATGCTACTCTCTACCTTTTTAACTCCTCAACTGGCTTGAAGCTAGAACTCACGCAGCTGTGAAGACTGGTGCCATCAGGAAAACGCTGCGGTTTCTAAAGTAGCTTTGTCTTTTGTCTTGGTTTGGTTTTGTCTTGTTTTTATTTAATCTTCCATGCCCTTCACAGATGCATTCAAACCTTCACCATCTCCTTCACAGCAGCCCATGGAGGCCATTAGGGGAAATCTTTCACAACTTTCCATTTTTTAATCCATACACTTTTTGCATCTGCACCAGAGAGGGCCTCCATAGGTTTTGCTTGCCCAGTATACATGTCCCTTTCTTCTGGTAAAATAGTGTCTCAGTTTTCCTTTGGGAAGAAAACCCTTGCTCCACTCAATGTGTCTGGTTTGAATGGGAGTGATTACATCCTTCGAATTTGGGCGTTCAATAAAAAGAGTCAATTTCCCTGGCCAGGGTGACTGTGTTTTGAATAGATACAGGACCAAAGAGTGTCCAATGAGAAACCACCTCAGAAATGATTCAGAGTGAGAAGTTTACATTCTGCTGGGATGACTAAGCCAGCAGGGTACAGTTTGTGCATTAATCACGAGTATGCTTATACCATGAGGATAGGTCTTACATGAGACTGGAGCCACCACAACTCTAAGAGATGAAAAAAAAGAAAGAGAGGGAGTCAATGACATCATCTGAATGCCTAGATCTAGCTATTCCTGAAGGTGCTACTTCTGTACTTTTTAGCTAAAGGGGCCAGGAAATTCCCTTTTTCTGCCTAAGTCAGTCTAAACTCGGTTTCTCTTACTACTAACCAAAAACGTCCTGATCAATGTGTGCACATACCCTTATCTTCTTTATTCAGTACCAGGAAACAATACATCCGGGTTCTTGTTCAGATTAACCTCTCCATCAGTGCTGTTTATTTATTCAGTAAATATTTCTTGAGAGCCTGCCTCCAGTCAGACATTGCTCCTGACACTGAGGAATACCATAGGAAACTAGATGAGATCTTTCCTTCATGGGGTTTGCTGTCTAGTGGGAAAAAAGGAGAAAATGAAAAATATTAAAAATGTAAAATTTGAGCTGTGATAAGTGCCATGATTGGTGCCAAGATGGAGAATGGCTGGGTGGTAGAGGGAGGAGGAGTGGGAACACTTCAGTTATCTTTTTAAAAATTGGTGTACACTTATGTGTATTCTGAAGTCGTTGTGTATAGTGTTCAAGAAATGTTAATTAAGTCAGTTTTGTTGACAGCATTTTTAAAAGTCTGTTGTATCCTAATTGATTTTTGTCCACTTACATCAGTTACTCAGCGATATGTTAAAATCTTGGCTTGTGGGTAGTTTTGTCTATTTCTGCTTTTATTTATTTATTTATTTATTTTTAAAATAAGAAACAAAATCTTTCTCTGTCACCCAGGCTGGAGTGCAGTTGTGCGATTATGGACCGTTGCAGCCTCAAACTCTTGGGCTCAAGTGATCCTCCTGCCTCAGTCTCCCGAGTAGTTGGGACTATAGGCGTGAGCCACCACCCTCGGTTACTGTTCTTTCAAACTTTTCTATGTGTGTGTTTTGTAGTCTACTTTTGCTATACATATATATTCTGAAACTGTGTTATTAAGTGCA
Source organism: Theropithecus gelada (assembly GCF_003255815.1). Classification (NCBI taxonomy): domain Eukaryota; kingdom Metazoa; phylum Chordata; class Mammalia; order Primates; family Cercopithecidae; genus Theropithecus; species Theropithecus gelada. The sequence continues at coordinate 167,916,801 of NC_037673.1, read as the reverse complement.
CACAAATTTAGAATTGTTTTGTCTTCTTGTTGAATGGATCCTTTCACCATCATGAAATGTTCCTCTGTATCTCTAAGTCCTACTTTCTGGTGGAAATTTGCTTTGGTGGCACATTACTACATTAGTATAGCCACACATTTTTAAATGTTAGTATTTGTATAATGTGTATTTAATAGCTGCAAATATCTGGTCTCACAGTGATGATTGAGACCCAAACTATTCCGTGTAGACAAATCATGTCTTAAAACTTTGTTCATTAGCCCTTTCTGATTAGCTGCACTCCAGTTGCCACAGGCTTGCCTTTACTGTTCACTCCAAGGATCCAGGTACATTTCATTGTCCGGCAATAAATATTTATTAGTGTATTATGAGACAGATATTTCAGAAATTATCAGAGAATCTTAGAATTAAAAAGAGTTCGGAAAATACAAAAAGATGAACTCCCAAAGAAGATATATAGTCAGAAAGATAAGAATTAGTTCCAGAGGAGGAGAGCCTTGGGAAATCTTCTTGGAGGATATTTGTTTAGGAATGGGAGCTTGAGGGTTCACTAAGTCAATAGGTGAGGTTAACAGAGATAATAATTTTCATCTAGTAGAAGCTTGAATAAAGAAATAGAAGCAAGGACACAAATAAAAAGTCCATTTTAAGGGAAGGTTGAGACAATCAAGATGAGGCTAGAAAGACAGGTCAGCCCTGTGGTGAAGAGGCAAGAATATAAACTTTAGAAATCTCCATGATGTACAAATTCACTAAAAGTCACCAGAGATACTTGAGCACAAAAGAGCCATTATTAAAGCTGCTGAAGTTTTGTCTTTTTGGTGTGTAACGTTTGGTGTAAGAAGAGCCAGTTAGGAAGGTGAGAGGAGATGAGGGTCAGTACTCTGGGGACAGAAGTTCAATGGAGAGCGTAGAGGATAGCCGTAAATAAGAAAGAAAAGCAACAGATATTAAGCTTTGACTGATACGCCACATTAACTGAGAGATGTGGTGTGTGGGGATGAATAACACATATTTGTGTGTGAATAGGCATATTTCTGAAATATTTTTGTTGTAGTTAAAATATATATAACATAAAATTTTCCATTTTAATGGTTTGCAAGTGTACAGTTCAATGGTATTGATTACATTCATGATGTTGTGCAACCATCACCATGATTTATTTTCAAAAGTTTCCATCACCCCAAACAGAAACTATGTAACCATTATGCAACAGCTTCTCACTCCCTGGGGGTATAGAGTCCACTTCTTACAAGTGGACACAATTGCACTCAACAAAAAAGAGGGAAAGGAAACTTCCCAGAAGCCCCCAGCTGCTCCTCTTCTGATCCCATTGGCCAGGATTGGTCACACGTCTGTGCTCCAGCTGCAAGGGAGGCTGGGAAAGCAGGTGACTGGCATTTTCAGGCTCTTTATAGGGATATGTGCTCTGCCAGAAAAGACGAAGGGAAGGGGAATGTGGTTGGGAAGAGGGCCCAGTATGAAGAGCATTGAGGCCTGGCAGGAATAAGTGCTCAGCCTGCTCTGGGCATCAGTTTTACGTTACCGAGAGGGAGAGACGAGAGAGTTTCTTAATCCAGGGAAACTCCCTAAGTAGAGGGTGGTTAGGTGAGTGCCCACCTAACTGCAACGTGTCAAAAACTATGAAAAAAAAAAAGAGTTTACAATCAATTGTAGAATAGAGACATCATACAATTGTACGCAGAGCTCCATGTGAAATATGATACGGAAAGGTGGGCAGTCAATTAAAATAAACTTTGTTACAATAAGAAATTATAAGAACATTGCCTATATGACTTACACAGTTTATTTTTACTGAAAATATTCACATATACATCCAGTCACTAATATTGTGATGCAGGAAAGAGTCTTTTGTGGGGTCTGAGTTTGCAGAATAAAGTTCTGTATCTTTTTTCTTTAAAGTGAAACAAAATACGTATGAATTAATACAAGTGCATAATCCTTCTGGAATTTTGTGGCTCTTGTTGCCAGCTGTTTGGAGTTTTTTCCTCACCCCCATCCAACAGATATGTTTTCTGAGACTTGCCTTTATTGATTATTTCCAAAGTGGTCAACTTAGAAACAGCAATGTTTCTTTAATGCTCATATTTCATTCGTTGGCATAATATTTAATTAAATTTTATAATGACAGTACTGAGTACATCTGCCATAAACAATTTAGACAGCAAATGCTATGGTCTCTTGGTCAGTAAACAACTCACAAGATGAGAGTGGAAGTCTATGGGAATGCTAAAGGTTACCTCTATGAGACATAATGCATTTGTCTGCAAGGAACACAATCTTTAACTGAAACAAGTTTTAAGCTTTGCTTTCAAAAAACTCTCAGTGCATAGAAAAAAAAACGCATTTTAAATTGTCCCTTAGCACATATGCAAGAGTATAAACTGAAGCAAATTTTCACAAGCAGCACTTACCTTTACTTTGTGGGATGCTATCTAACATTTTCTATTTTAGTCTATTCTTTCCTATTTTAATTCTATTAAAAATGCTAGTCATGACCCCCTAATGTAGTCTCATGTCTCATTAATGGGGTGCAACCCACAGTGTGAAAAACATTGACTTAACCCAATAGGACATTTATTATTTTATGTAGGAAGATGTCTAGAGACAGAGAAGCCCTTGAGATGCTGCAGTAGCTCGGCAGCATCCTCAAGGTCACAGGTATTTTCCACAGACTTCTTTCTGCGATCTTCTGAGAATCAGGAATGTCTCCGCTCATGGTGTAAAATGGCTTCCACATCTAGCAGTTGTTACAAGTGGACACAATTACACCCAACAAAAAAGAAGGAAAAGAAACTTTTCCCAGAAGCCACCAGCTGCTCCTCCTCTGGTCTCATTGGCCAGGATTGGTCACGTGTCTGTGCTCCAGCTGCAAGGGAGGCTGGGAAAGCAGGTGACTGGCATTTTCAGGCTCTTTATAGGGATATGTGCTCTGCCAGAAAAGACGAAGGGAAGGGGAATATGGTTGGGAAGAGGGCCCAGTATGAAGAGCATTGAGGCCTGGCAGGAATGAATGCTTAGCCTGCTCTGGGCATCAGCTTTACTTTACCCAGAGGGAGAGAATAGAGAGAGTTTCTTAATCCAGGGAAACTCCCAAAGTAGAGGGTGGTTATGCTTAATTGCAACGTGTCAAAAGCTATGAAAAAAAAAGATGCACAGCTGTTATTGTTCATATTGCAGGGCACTTACCTGGGCCAGGAAACTGGGGAGGCCTCTTCAGGGAAGCGACTCTGTTAAGCCAGTATGGGGAGATGGACCATGGTGATGGGGGGTGGGAATGGTGTTCCAGGCAGAGGGAAGAGCTCATGAGAAGGCTAAGAGGAAGGAGGGGTCATGGCTGAGGTGGCATATTTATTCTACTAGGTGTCCATCTCCTGTGGGCCCAGCCCTGTACTAGGCATCAATGGCTAAGAGAGTAATGGGACATCTCCTGCCCTTGGGAATGTCATTATCCATTAGGAAGGGTGATGTATGAACAGTCATAACTAGAAACCAGGGGGAACGTATGCCTTCAAAATGCTATGATATCTCCTAGTGGAGGGGACTCAGGGGGCTTCCTTGGTGGCACCTAATAGGCAGGATCCGCATGTGTAGAGTTAGCAGGAGTCATGCCTTCCAGTGGGAGGGGCTGCTGTAAGCAAAGGCCTAGAGGCAGGAAGCAGAACCAGCGGTCACTTGGCTGGAGGGCTGGGCGCCTGAGGGGGAACCAGAGCAGGGAAGGTTAGGAGGTGGTTCCAGCCAGCATTGTCCCAGCTCCCTGCATTGAACCCCAGCCATCTGCAGCCCCAACCTTGGCTAACCCTCCTGGCAGTGAGTGTGACACTGGGCCCTAGGAGACAGAAGGAAGGACTCAGGCTTTGTTGTTGTTTAGTATATTTTTTCACCCAAAGCAGAGCGACTCCCAGGGAGAGGTCCTTGCCTGGCCCTTCTTCTTGGCACCAGCAAAGGTGCCTCTCCAGTCTCTTTGGAGAAGGACCAGTCTCTGAATGGTCACAGGGTCGCTAGGTCCCGTGTCTCCCAGGATCTGCTGGGAGGGCTGCCAAAGTGGCACAGGCCCTGCTAGGGAGACCTCTAGAGGCAGTGAGGCTGGGGGCTGGGACATCCATGTTCCTGCCTTGAGGGGATGCCCAGGCCTGAAAGTCATGGGTGATGGCCCAGGTGGAACACTCAGGGGATGATTGGAGTAGTGGTGGGCAAACCTTTGTGGTGGTCCCTGGGAGGTCCCTGGGAGGCCTAGAAGGAGCCACCAGGATGTGAGTTGAACAGTTTCACCTTTATGTGAGGTTTCTCAACCACTGGCATTTGGGGTGGGATAATGCTTTACTGTCAGGGGCTGTCCTGTGCATTGTGGGAAGTTTAGCAGCATTCTTGCCCTCTACGCACTAGATGCCAGCAGCATCCTTCTCCAAGTTGTGACAATGAGAAAAACTCTCCAGACGTTGCCAAGTGTCTCCTGGGTTGGTAAAATTGCCTCAGTCTGGGAATTGAGACCTTAAGGTGAATAAAGAGAAATCTCAGAGCTTTCCTGTACAGGAGCATTCCGCTAGGACCACAGGAATAATTACCCACCATTCTGGGACAATGCAGATGATAATTTAGAGATGGCAAAACTAGAGGCCACTGAGGTCAGCCTCTTGGCTGGAGGTCTGGGCACCAGAAGGGGAGCCAGATGGACTAAGGCAGGGAAGGTTAGGAGGTGGCTCAGGCCAGAGCCTCATGTATGGGGCCTTTGGGGTTGGTCTGGGTCGGGGTGATGGCAGAGGAAAGGGAGGGCAGTGATGGGTCTGAGAGGTGTTTCGGTATTGGGTTTGTGGAAGAGGGAGGAGCTGAGGGTGGTTTCTGGTTTCTGGTTCAGGCCACTGTGCAGACTGCTATTTCAAGAGCAAAGATAGGGCACCGGGACAAGGAGTAGCTGGGGTCAAGTGGCTGCGGGGAGGAAAGCCAATACTCTGAACTCAGGCCTCCTTCTCTGGTCACCCCCACCCTCTCCAGCCCTGTCTGATATTTGTCCCTCAGCATCTCTGAGAACCAGCCCTCCTGGCTGCTGCCTCCAAGGCAGGGAGAATGAGCAGAAACTTGATGGGCCACTGGCCTGGCTGGAGCAGCCTCACGTCTTTCCAGCAGAAAGCTGGGGCTCTGGCTGTGTTGTTGCTACCGTCTGACATTAGTTCAATTTGGCTTTTTGTGGACCAGAGCCTGGGGGAGGGTTTCTAGTCAGGTTGTTAATGGCTAGGGGAGGAATGGGGAGCTAGAGAAGATGTCACTACCCCTTCCCTGAGCATCACACGAGAGAAGGCCTTGGCCTGAGAGGACTGGACTGGAGGCAGCTGGCCCTTTAAGAAGAACTGTTCTCAGCAGGACTTCCGTGTCTTCTGGGAAAGGGTAGCTTTCATGAGCAAGGGTGACCTTCCATGAAGGCTGGGCTCCTTTGGTGAACTCGTGCTTCTTGGGAGTTGGGCCTTGGACAAAGGGATCTGCATGGTGACCACGAGCCAAGACTCTGGCTGGAGGAGAGTGATGGCTTTACATTTGGGCTTGCTCTCCCCATCCTCCTCTTCCCTCCACTGCTGTCCTTCTACCACTCTTTCCTCTTCCTTCTTCTCAGCAGCGATTGACCCTTTCTGGAACATTTGGTCCCCTTCCAGGCCTTCTGAGGTCTGTCAAGAACAGAGTCTGCCCTTGCAGACAGAGGACATTGAAATGCAAAGGCAAGCTGTCCAAATGGCAATTCAGGAGGTAGAATTCAGCACTAAATATATACTCTGAGGAGCCCAGTGACCATCTCTTTGCTCTGAGCCAAGACAAGCATATGCTTTCTGTACCTTTGCACGAGTTGTTCCCCTTGCCTTAAATGCCCCCTATAGTCGACTCTTGACATTGTCTTTGGCCACCCAGCAGCCGGATGCCCTTCCTATGATTCTTAGTTAGTGCAGAGTCTATCCCCTGGAATAAGAGCTCAGAATTCCAACTCCTACTTTCTCATCCTGTCTTGCAGCTAGGGTGTGGCATGTCACCCAGACTCTACTAATCAGATGTGCTTGGCATGGCCTTGACATCAGGAGCTGTTGAAGCAGAATAGTAGGGACCTGGAGAACCCCCTCTGGTGATGGAAGCTGTGGTGTCCTGTGCTGGGGGTGAGGTGGCAGTGATGTCCTCTTTGGATCGGTTCTGTGACATGCTTTAGGGCAATGCTCTCAGCTGTGTTGCCTAGAATGTGGTTATCCATCCCTCCCAGCAGTTTTGAGAGCTCCTGCCATCCTTTTAATGAATTATTTTCCTGTTTAAAAGAGCCAAAGTCAGCACCTATACTTGCAACTATGAACTCTGATTAGTATGCTCCTCTCTGTAGAAAATGTTTATGTTCCCTACAGATTCATATGTTGAAATCTTAATACCCAGTGTGATGGCATTTGGAGGTGGAGTCTCTGGGAGATGATTAGGGCATGAGGGCATGGCCCTCATGAATGAGGTTAGTGCCCTATAAAAAAGGCCCCAAGGCTCCAGAGAGCTTCTTTGTCCCTTCTACCATGTGAAGACACAGTAAGAAGATGTCTACTTATGATCCAGGAAGGGAGTCCTCACCAGACACCGAATCTGCCAGCACCTTCACCTTGGAATTCCCAGCCTCTAGAACTATGAGAATTGATTTCTGATGTTTATAAGACACCCATTCTATGATATTCTGTTATAGCAGTCCCAACTGACTAAGGCGCTCCCCCTCTTTCTTCCACTGCTTGGCAAACTCCAACTCATCTTTACACAATCTACTCAGATAGCACCTCTTTCAGGAAGCCCTCTTGGATTCCTCAGGCAGTGAGTAGCTAAAGCATCTGGGCTCCCAGGGCGTACAAAGTATTACGAGGGCTGTAGGAGGTCAGGAGATAGTTCAGATGCACTCGCTGAAAACATGTAGATAATTTAACAGTCTACGGGGCAGTAGAGAGGGGAGGAGGAATAGGAAGGGAGGTAGTAAAACAAAGTGGTGACAAGCTTGAGCCCTGGAGTTCAAATTCTGGCTCAGACACATGCTGGCTGTGTGGTTCTAGGCAATTTGCTTAAAATCTCTGTGCCCCAGTTTCCTCCTCTGCAAAATGGGAGCTACTACAGGACCTATTTCATAGGATTGTTGTGAGGATTAAAAATAATACATGGGACATCCTTTAGAAGAGTTCCTGGCACTTGGCAAATACTCGATAAATGTGAGTTGTGATTTTGTCAGGTAGCAGGGTGCAGCATCAAGTCAGGAGATGTAAGTTCCACCCTAGCCTGGTCATCAATTCCCTGGGGGTCTTGTCAAAGCTGTTAGAAATAAAGAGAATTCTATTTCAAAGCAGCTTAAGCAAAGGAAATGGAAGTCTTTCATGGGACCCAAAAGTGGAAAGTAAAAAGATGGAAAGTCACAAAGGCCCGGAACCAGGAAATGGAAGGTCAAGGTCACCAGGCAACTATGTAGTCTATCTTGCTCTTCTTTTCTGAAATCAGTCAGTCTATCTTCTCTGCTGCTTCTTATGTGTCCACACATGGGCTTTCCATGTCTTTCTGTGTACATAGCTCCCAAAGTTACGTGCAGAAACCATCTAATGGTCTCTGAATCCCAATCCTCAGTTCCCAGCAGAGAGTCTCAGATGAACTCAGCTTGGATGAGGAGTCCATCCCTGGAGTCCTCAGTCATTCAGCTGAGTCCATCCAATCAGCTGTGGCCAGGAGGTGGGGTCAATGTGGTACAAACCTGAGCTGGGCAGACTGGCCCTCTCTCTGTCTCAGCTCAGACATATATAGAAAGGTTTCATGAACGTATTAGTTGGAATGTTTTCAGCTGCAAGTAACAGAATACTCAACTAAAAGTAGTTTAATTATCAAATACCTTTATTCTCTTAAATAATAAGAAGTCTGGAGCAGGTGTGTTGGGGTTGGTTTATGGCTCAACCTTGTCATCAAGAAGCCAGCATCTTTTCGTTCTTCAGCTCTGCCGTCCATAGCCTGTTGCTTTTTGTTTTTAGACTTGTCACGTCATGGCTGCAAAATAGTTGTGGTAGCTCTAGTTATCACACCTTCACTGGACAGTATCCAAACCAGGAAGTATAATGCTTTCTTCCTGCATCGATTTCTTTAATTGAGGAGTCTGTAAGGTTAGAGATTTCATCTTACATTTCCATTGGTCAGTGCTACATATACAAGGGAACCTGAGAAAATATCTGCCATTTCCAACTTCGACTATTGGAGAGAAAATTCACCAGGAAGGAAGAAGGTGTTGGGGAATAGCTGTTGAATAGGCAAGTAACCATGTCTGTCATAGTGAGAGTCATTCTAGTCTGGTCAACTGCCAAAGTAGGGTCATTCTAGAAAATACCATTCATTGCTTAAAATAAAAGCATTAAAAGTAATGCTCAGTGTTGTTTTTGCTGATAGAAATTTAGAAATCATTGATGTACAAATACATCACATCCAAAAGGCTGTGTTTAAGTCTGTTTCTTTCTAAGCCTCTGCAGTATACGTGTCTGTATAAAGTTGAGTTTCACAAAAGGACCGGTGATGTGCTGGCATTGATTCTGGCTCTACTTGGTGCTTTTCAGCTCTTCAGAAATGTATCCGAAGATGTTTTTACTTTGACTTTCTTCTTTTCATGGTAAGAAGACACTTCTTTAAACAGCTCATGGGCCAACACTAATGACTAACACGATGGCCAAGACTAAAATGGATGCGCATGACTGCTGCACACCATCTGTGGGGAACAGGCGGAGCTGGCCTACTTTCCCTTTAGTGCATGGCTTTATTCTTATCTGTGAATGTTCGTAAGTAGAGAAGTTTCAGTGCAGATGTGAAATTGTTTTTGAAATATTGGTGGCTCTTATAAGTTGTGTTCTTTTTTTTAAAAGAAGCTTTTCTTTGGTTTGATGTTCACTGAGGGTAGAAAGAAAGCCCAAAGAAAAAGAGGCAAGGGTCCTATAATGCAATGACTTCTTCCCCCAGTGCATGGGTGCAAAGTCACAAAGCCATGGACGGCTTGTTTGGAGGCCCTGAGTTCATTCTAGACCGTAGAAGTCATCAACTTGCCTCGTGGCAGAAGGCTCTGGTAAAGAGAGCCCAGGCTTTGAAGCTAACTGTCTTGGGTTTCATGGCCATCTCTCCCACTTCTTTGGCTAAAAGGCCAGCAATGAGCAAGCTCGTCCTCAGTTTCCTCAACTTGAGCAATGTCAAATTCTATTTTTAGGGTCTTGGTGTGGATCGTGGAAGTTTGCTGGGTGACTTCTGATTCTGAAGATTGGAGTCTACCTCCAACATCATGATTATCTCCTCTTCTTCCTCCTCTATCTTCTTTTCCATTATCATCATCATCATAATCATCATGATCATCATCACCATCTGTGAGTGTAATATTGTCCTAGGCACTGCCCCGAGTCCTCTACCTATTTAAATTAATTGAATCCCTGTGGTGAACATGCAAGGTAGATACTATTACTGACAACTCACAGATTAGAAGGCTGAGGCTCAGAGAGGTGAGAGGATTTGCCCAAGGTCAACCCAGCTGGTACGTGGCAGAGTAGAGATCAGAACTTCCAGGCTAGGATTTGTTTTATTTAGAAGCCACTCTGTCCCCTTGTTGTTTCCAGTGCTTCCCAAGGAGCCCATGTTCCTCAAATAAACAGACCCTAGAATAAAGCTGTAGCCCCAAGGACCAGGCCTAGGAAAAGCTTTTGTGCAGACTCAGTGGCTACCAGCCTCCTCTCATAATCAGATAACCCTCCTGGAGAAGGAGCTTAGGGGTCTTCACCCCAAGTGGCCTATGCCTCAAGTGGATTTTACTCCCATAGCGGGACATTTGGAGTTTTTGCCTGCTCATTATCCATCCTCTCTTCTTTTGATGACAGCACCCCAATTTTTCCTTTGGGGAAATCACCTCAACTTCACTCTTAACGTGTTTAGGGAGACTGACTCCTCTCTTTTCTCCCCACTTCCCACCCACATGTTAGTGGTGGTCGCATGATCTAGTTTTGACCAATCAGAGTGTTCTTCTCATCAGACCAAAGTTCAAGTTGTCTAATGTTCTGCAATCCTGGGACTTTTGTGAAACTGTTGGGAAAGACACCTTCTTTTCTGCTGGTGGACTCCTGGGTCCACTGAATGCAAAAGGCTTTCTGAGAATCTGAGGCACAGGGGTGACAGAAGATACATGTGAGCACCTGGATTCATCAGTTCCTGAAGCCAGTGCTGTCTCCTGTAATGGGAAGGGTCATGACTGCTATGCCTGAAATATACTGATTGCGGCACAAATTGTGCCAGAAAAAAATTGATTGATATATTCATGTTCATAGGAGATTGTCATCCCCACCGTCTCACCACAAGTTCAAACACTTTTTTGGTGTATAACTTTGGTTTGGAGACTGCTTCAGTTTGGCTCTTTTTGACGCAAGTAACTGTTAGTTACCTCTTGGAAAGGGAGACTCAATGAAGGAACTCTCTTGATGGGAACTGGAATTGGGGTTCAGGCAGGAACGGAGGCAGCCCTGGAGCTGGAGGCTCTATGTGTCTTTGTGGCAGTTCTGTTTCTCTCTGCTCTTGTGTGCTCTGTTCTAGTTTCATTCACCAGGGCCTCTGCCTTCTCCTGAGTTCTGCTCCCTAAAATCTCCACGAGCAGATGGTCCACCATGGCCCTGATTCCAGCATGTGATATCCTTTCCATTTCGGTTCTCACTGGAAACTCCCCAAGGAGGAATAGGATTAGTCCAGCTCATCCCTTCCTGACACATCTCCGGTTGCTGGTTGGTCTGTGGATTCCTAGGTTTGCTGTCCATCTCAGGTCCTGACAGCTGTGCCTGGGGTCCTGGGTGGGTCTGATGCCATGCAGTATCCAATCAGCTGTGCTGTCATGTGGCTCACTTAAGTCTTCCCCTTGAGGAGGAGCTGTGAGGGGGCAGTGCTGTGGTTGACATCTCTTATGAAAGAAAGGCTCTATTTGAACCATACTTAATTGTCAGTGAGTCATAGTGAGCAACATTTCATGGGGGCGCTCAAATTACTCTCATGGAGCTATGGCTTAAGTGGGAAGATGGACAATGGATGAGAAGACACTCCCATTTACACTAACCATGGTCAGTGATGAAAGATGGGTGGCTGTCCTAGACAGCTGTGGGAAGGCCCATTGCAGAGTGTGCAGTCGGAGAAGACTCAGTGGAGGAGACATCATTTGAGCTAAAGTTTGACCAAAGGATCTAGATGGATCATTCTGGTAGGCAGAGAAACAGCATATCTAAAAGCCCCAAGTTGGAAATGAAACTATTTGAGGAATTGAAAATGAACTTGTGACTGGAGCATTCAGGGTGTGAGAAAGAGAGAGTTTTAAGATGTAGTGAGAGATGGCCGGGTGCAGTGGCTCACACCTGTAATCCCAGCACTTTGGGAGGCCGAGGCAGGCGAATCATCTGAGGTCAAGAGTTCAAGACTAGCCTGGCCAACATGGGGAAAACCCATCTCTACTAAAAATACAAAAAATTAGCCAGGTGTGGTGGTCGGCGCCTGTAATCCCAGCTAGTTGGGAGGCTGAGGCAGGAGAATTGCTTGAACCCGGGAGGTGAAGGTTGCAGTGAACCGAGATCATGCCACTGCACTCAAACCTGGGCAGCAGAAGGAGACTCTGTCTCCAGAAAAAAAAAAAAAAAAAAAAAGATGTGGTCAGAGATGTAGCAGGACTTGTATCACACATAGGTCCTGGTACGACATTGATGTTTTATTCTGATTGCAACAGGAAGTCGTCAGTAAGGATGATCCAATTTGTACTTTCAAGGTCTGTCGCCTTAGGAAAGTCATGTTATGTCTCTGAGCCTTTTTTTTCTCCTCTGTAAAATTTAGATGAGAATTGAGCCAATTTTTGAAAGACCCTGTAAATATTAAATAAGAAAATGGTTAAATAAGATGAACTTGTTTGAAAACAGCTGTGTCTTGGCAGACCTCTGTAAAGATTTCCTTTTTTTTTTTTCCTTAGAAAAGAAACAGGAAATTGTCATCTATCAGCAAACTCTCTTCTCCTTTGACCAACCTAGGTACATTTTGGACTCATGGTTTCACTTTTCTATTCTCTCAGCTTATACCCAGATTTGGCTATTGTCTGCTCTCTCCTCATTCGTGTGTGTGTGTGTGTGTGTGTGTGTGTGTGTGTGTGTGACAGAATCTTGCTCTATCACCCAGGCTGGAGTGCGGTGGCACAATCTCAGCTCACTGCAGCCTCTACCTCCTGGGTTCAAGCAATTCTCCTGCCTCAGCCTCCTGGGTAGCTGGGATTACAGGTGCCTGCCACCATACCTGACTAATTTTTGTATTATTAATAGAGACGGGGTTTCACCATGTTGGCCAGGCTGATCTCAAACTCCTGACCTCAAGTGATCTATCTGCCTCGGCCTCCCAAAGCGCTGGGATTACAGGCATGAGCCACCACGCCTGGCCCCTCCTCATTCTTTCGTTGAGGACTTTGCACATAGACTGTTTGGGAATATTGCATCTCATAAATCTTTTGCATTGTTCATCAGTCTGAATCCCGTTTCCATTACTTCAGCCCTTCTCGGGCAGAGTTCCTTACCCTGTTTAGCATTTATGTCACTTTCCTTAAATAGACCTTCTCTTGATTTCATCTGAACTGCTATGCTTTATGGAGATTTTTAGTTGAATGGGGGAGGTTGTGATTTTATCGTTAACCCTGTGGGAAAGACAGATCACACTTGTGAGGGTATGTTGGAGAGAACCTTGGAGCCAGAGAGAACAGGGTCCAAGCTCTTGAGTTCCTCTTTTCTGGCTGTCAGGCCCTGGGCAAGTGACCTCACCAGTCTGACCTCCAGTTCCCTCATCTACAAACATGAGGATATAAATAGTGCTGACCTTGCTGGGTTATTGGGTCTGGCATGGAGTAGGTCTTCAATGATATTAGTTCATGTCTCTGTCTACTGCTCCCTCCACCCCCTGCCTCATGCCTTGTTCTTTGACCTTTGCATTGATGATCTTTAGTCTGATTCTTGGCATGCTCCTTTTCAGAATCCATGAGCCTCTATAAGCATCTATTCATGTTCCATGCATTGCGGTCTTTGGGGTTAGGCTGACTTGGGTTCCAATACCAAGTCTCCTGCTTAGCAGCTGTGTCACTTGAACTCTTGGAGACTCACTTTCCTCATGGGCCAGTGGGAGATATTACGAGTACTGCTGTGGCTGGAATGTGTGTCCCCTCCAAAACTCATTTTGAAATTTAATCCCCAATATGGCAGTATTGACAGGTGGGGCCTTTAAGAGGCCACTGGGTCCTGAGGGCTGTGCCCTCATAAATGGATTAATGGGTTATCATGGGAGTGGGACTGTGGCTTTATAGGAGGAGGAGAGACCTAAGCTACCAAGCTCAACCCCCTCGCCATGTGATGCCCTGAGCTGCCTTGGGACTCTGCAGAGAGTCCCCACCTGCAAGAAGGCCCTCACCAGATGTGGCCCCTCTACCTGAGACTTCGCAGCCTCCATAACTGTAAGAAATAAATTCCTGTTCTTTATAGATTATCCAGTTTCAGATATTCTATTATAAGTGACAGAAAATGGACTAAGACAAGTACCAATCTCTGAAGTTATCACAAACATTGACTGAAATAATATTCTGGAAACACTTAGTGCAGAGCCTGGTATATTGTAAGTGGTCAATAAAAGGTATTGCTATCACCATACCTTTATAGGAACACTAGACTCTAAACCCCTGGAGGCAAGGACCGTGTTTCTCCATCTTTGTACACCCTTATCCTTGCAAAGGTCCTGGAACACCATGGGCCCTCTGCTGGTTTCAGTTCCTTCCATCTCCTATAACAAATATAGAGCTGCTTTGCCGCCAGCTTGGCTGGAACACTGGCATCTCCATAAAATCCCACCTGCTTACACAAATGCCACTTTCTAAGGTCCTAGAGATAGGGTGGGATCACGAAGTGAAATGCCTCAGGACTTGACTGAGTGATCCAACTGCCACTTGCTGTTGGGAGGATGGGGAAGGTGGGCGGAAGCCATGACCCCAGCCAGGGCTTCTCTAAAGAGAGGGGCCTCACTCCAGAGCTGCTTGTCTTATTTATGTGTTCTCATCTCATTATTTTTCTGAGAACCTTTTTAGAATTTCACTGGAGTCAAAAAACACATTTTGCCAAATTCAGAGGCCTTGTAACCACAGGGCCTCAGCCTAGTGACCAAACCGAGACCAAACAGTAACCTTCTGGCGCTGTTTACAGCTGGCAAAAGACCACTTTGGGTTTCTTAGTAAAAAGAGTTAGAAAATTGTATGAAAAGGCTCAGAAGACTCACAGACATCAAATAGCCCTAACCAAACCGATGTAATTAGTTAAGGATAAATGAATCAGAACCATATGGCTTAAACGCTAAAGAAAAAGGGTTGGAGGAAAAAATGTCCTCTGGGATTTCATCAAACAAAAATTGCTGGAAAAATTGTTGATGTTCACCAAGCTCAGACCCCAACTGGGTGCCTTCCAATCCTGCCTTAGCATTTCTCTCCTTCCCAGGTATTCTCCATGAAGCAAGGGTGGCTTCTGGGTCCCGCTCTCTTGATGCTGGGCATCATAGGGGTGGAGTAGGTGTGGAGTGGGCACTAAGGCTCAGGGAATCTGGGGAGCCCTGAGAAGGGGTGCCCAAGTCAGCCCTTGGCAGATTGGGAATGGCTTCCCAGTGGAGAAGAAACTGAGCCAGGATTACAAAGACGAGGGATTGGGGGGCTGGGGTGGAGTGGGCATTTTGGAGGAGGCAGTGGCGTATGCACGTGCACAGAGGATAGACTAAACCTGGGACAATCATGGAACTGCAAGAAATTTGGAGCAGCTGGTTCTCAACTCATGCCTTCCTTCCCTGGCCACCCAATTAAAGGCACACGGCCCCTTCCATTCACTATCAATCACATCGCCCTGTGGCATTTTCCTAGCAACACTTTTCACAGTGTTTCTTTCACAGAAAGAAATGAGAACATTTCTTTCTTTCTCTCATTGTTATTTACGTTCCCTGGCATATAAGCTTCTTAAGAGCAAGGCTCTTGTTTGTCTTGTTCCCCCACTGTGCACTGTGTTTCTAGCAGCTAACACAGCATCTGACTTGGAGTGGCTGACTGCCCAATACATACCTGAGGAATGAATGAATGGAGAGTGATGAGTGAACGGCTGGAGAGTAGAAGACATGAGGGATGGGGACAGAAGAAAGACTGGAGAAGTGGGCAGGCGCCAGGCCTGGGAGACTTTGTACCTGGTGCTAAGAGGCCCCTGAAGGTAATGGGAAGCCAATCAAGGGTTTCTAGGAGGCTGTGGTGAGGATGCGATAAGGTAACACTGTGTTCTGTTGTTAGGAATCAGTGAAGGTGGGAAACCTGGAACCCCGGAGAAAATGAGTGACAGCCAAATCCTCTGTTTGTTTGGCATTTCCCCATCATCCCTCAGAGGGTGTGTAAGGTAGTGAGCAGTGTAGAATAGGTACTTAATTAATGCTGCGGAGTTAATAAGGGGTAGATGACTCTCAATTGCTACATGCAAGCCGTTATTTTCTCATTTAGAAAAAGGATCTTGTGGCTCACTGTGGAAAATCATCTTCCAGAAAAAAAGGAGACATGTGTATGTCTGCTCTGTCTAGAATGTTTTCTCTGAACCAGAATCTCTTTCCGTAGGGTGGCTGCCCTTGGCAACTCTTGGGTTATATGAAGCTGGGCGGGAGATTCCTCTGACATTTCAGCAGGGTCACGAGTGGGTGGGATGGGGAAGCTCCGAGCTGCAAAATAGGTAAGTTGCTCAATGTCCCTGGAAAACCTCCGAGGACAGAACTGAGTGTGATTTGGGGGAGTATTTTAGGTTCAGAGACATCTTTATGTTAGGCAAGAAATTCATGCCCCAGGCTCTTGGAGTTGCTCATAACGTGTGTTATTGCTGGAAGCCCCAGAGGAGCTTGGACTCAGCTCCCTTCGCAGGGGGCTGAGCCTCTCTGAGAAAGCTGTTTACTTCCCCAGACACATCAGTCTCACTTACCCATGTTTATTGCTTCTGCTCCTCCGCTTTACCCCCCAGCCCTCAGGTGCAGGAGAAGCCGGTCCTCTTCTCTGCACAGAAGACACTGCAATCACCGTAGCTAGTTCTTCCCAAGTGTTTGCCATGTACCCGCTCTCATTCCAGGCGTGTTCTAGGTGTATCATCTAACTGGGCCTTCAGAGCTCGGAAGCTCAGAGAGCTGAAATCACTTGCTCAAGGTCATCCAGTCAGTACCAGTGGAGGCTTGAGCACTGCCCCTCTTAGAGTCCCTCACCTCAGGTGATTTTAACCCTTACATATGGAGCTTGCCAGAAACTCAAGCCCACCCTTTTCCTCCACACCATTAACTCTGCCCTGGTTTTATCAACAAGCATCTGCCTTCTCTTCTGGATTTAAATAGTAACATTTGTAGTGAGCATCTGTGGGCTTGGAACTATTCAGTGGCCAGCAGCACTTCCATTCCCTATGGAGACCCACCCTCCGTTGTGTGCAGTCGTGGCACAGTGGGTGATGAACCTGTCCCCTACACAGAAGCACAAAACCCAGTTCTCCCCCTCTCTTCTCCAGCTGCAACCAAACGGTGTACACATAATCCAGGCTAGGGTAGCCACATGTTCCCTCCAGGACTTGGACCCTTGAGTGAGTGATTTGGGGCTGGGAGGAGTGGCTGGAGGCTCTCCAGGCCAGCGGCAGCGGTGGCGTGCTGGCCACCCATTCTCGTGACCTTGCTAAGGCCCCTGTTGCTTAACTCTCTGGCAAGCCCTTGGTTTCTGGCCATTTTCCAGACTTCATCACTCTTCTCTGCCAACTCTATGAGCCCCTGATAGCCTTCCAATAAATTCCACTTGATTACCACATGGCTTGCAATCAAGAACCCAGCCTAACACACAACCACTTATTAAATACTAAGTAAGAGCCAGACACTTGACATGTGACATCTTGTCAGATCCTCAAGCACCCCGGTGAGGAAAGCATTATTATCCCTGTTTTCCAAATGAGGACACTGAAGCTCAGGGAGCTGGGTGATGCCCAGCTGCAGAGTGGCAGTGCTGGCATTTGAAGCCAGGCCTTTCTGATTCTGAATTCCATGCTTTCTTACTTGCCTTTTTCATCTGCTCCAGCTTGCGATGCCTTGGAGAGGTGGCGCTGACTAGCCTGGGACTTCCAACATACAACCTACATTGCTGGCCTGAGACTTGTGGCAAAAAAGACTTTTAAAATCTAATTTGCTCACATACATGAACACCTGCCAGGAAGGAATTCGATGCCTTTGGTCTAAACATGGAAAAGCTGAGTTCATTTGCCCCAGAGGGGGCACCTGCAGGGAAAAGGAAAAATGCTTTTAACCCTTTCCTTGAGTCAGAAAATGAGGCCACCAGATTCTCCTTTCATCCTTCAAGTATCAGAAAAGTCTGTGCTGTGAATTCCACAGATGAGATTCATTGCAAGATGTGAGGGCAGAGGAAATCCAGGGAAATGGTGAGTTCTTTCATATTTGTGCCTTTCTATTGTCAGTTTGGGGACATTTGAAAGAAGTTTGAGGTGCTTATAAAGAACCCATTTATTTTTATGTAGCTTTCTGGGGGAAATTTTGGAATTCCTCAAATCCAAGAATTTTGAGATTTTAGAACCTCCAAGAGGCCTGACCTGTTGACCAGTCTTCATGCCCCAACCACCTCTCCAGTGACTCCTCATAACTATAATTTATTTCTTTTCTATTCTCTTTTTTCGAGACAGGGTCTCACTCTGTCATCCAGGCTGGAATGCAGTGGTGTGATCATAGCTCACTGCGGCCCTGATCTCCTGGGCTCAAGTGATCCTCTCCACTCCACCTCCCAAGTAGCTGGGATTATAGGCATGCCACCACGCCCAGCTAATTTTCTATTTTTTATTTTGTAGAGATGGGTTTTCACCATATTGCCCAGGCTGGCCTCGAACTCCTAGGCTCAAGCAATCCTCCCGCTTTGGCCTCTCAAAGTGCTGGCATTACAGGTGTGAGCCACCACGCCCAGCTTTGTACTTTCTTAATGATGTGAAAAGACAGCTGAGTAAATCTGTAGCTGAGAGTGCAGGAAAAAGAAACTCTATCACACACTCTTTTGTCAACCGAAATGCAGAAATCCACATTCAAACTGGATGCACGCATTCAGCAACTGGAAGCTGAGTTCATATTTCATTGCCCATCTACCCTGACCACTTTGCAATCACAGGTTTGGAAGGACCCACAGCCATTCTGTGGAAATGGATCTGCTTTCAGGACCGAATCTCAGACTTTTCAAGAGTCATACCTCTTGGGAAAGGTTTCAGTGGCTGCCTTTGCTGTACAGACCTGGAGATGGGTTTGATGATCGGACACCTGAACTATCTGTGTGGCTGAGTTTCAAGAAGACCTGCTGGGGTGAAATGAAAATGGTACCTACTAGGAGCCCTAGTGGCCTTGATGGTGGAGGTGAGCATAGATCCTAGAACTATATCCTGATGTTTCTCACCATGTGGTCAAGCTCTGGGTAGTGTTTGGACTCACATGTGTATGTGAAATTCATTATTTTTTATAGGGTGCAAACATTGAGCTGTATCTACCCCACAGTAATAAAGGATGGCTTTAAGGAACAGAAACCCATTTAAAATTGCTCATATAAAAGGGTGACTAACTGAGGATTAAAAAGGGGATCCTCATCAAAAGAAAGCACAGAGAGTAAAGCTCAACCTGTGGGGGCTAGAAAGCAGGCTGACAGCTCGTCTTCCCATTTCTCCTGTTGTGGTGCCGTCTGGCATCTCTGCTCTCTCTGGGAGGCAGCAGGCCAGCCGCCCTGCCTCCTTGTGGTTTATCTTTTTTCTTTTCTTTTTTTAAATGGAGTTTCACTCTTGTTGCCCAGGCTGGAGTACAACGGTGTGACCTTGGCTCACTGCAACCTCCGCCTCCTGGGTTCAAGTGATTCTCCTGCCTCAGTCTCCCAAGCAGCTGGGATTACAGGCGCCCGCCACCACACCTGGCTAATTTTTTGTATTTTTAGTAGAGATGGAGTTTCACCATGTTGGCCAGGCTGCTCTGGAATTCCTGACCTCAGGTGATCCACCTGCCTCGGCCTCTCAAAGTGCTGGGATTACAGATATGAACTACTGTGTCTGGCCTGTGGTTTCTGTGTCTCCACAAGTTTGGCTTCCACCAAGATTTTGGCACCACTTCCTGCCTCATCTCCATATGACTCTTCAAGTTCAGCACCATCCACCAAGGCTGCTGGTCTGGGGCTTTCTGATGCTTTTGGTGGGGACAGTATATCAGTTATCTGTTGCCACACTAATGCTGGGTAACAATCATTAACACCTCAGTGTCATACAACAATAAACATTGATTTTTGCACACTAGTCTAAGGGTTGCTACGTGGTTCAGCTGTGTTGAGCTGAGCCTGGCGGGACTCGCCTATGTATCTTTGGTCAGCTTTGGGTTAACTGGATGGCTTTGCAAGTCTTGGACAGGTGCTTTCATATGTCTGAACCTCACCTGAGACAAATGGGCTGACTTGGCGCTGCTCTATGTGGCTTATCCTCCAATAGGCTATCTTGCTTATGTCCTCACACAGAAGCAGAGATGCAAGCGAGTGAGAAGGTGGAAGCACTCAGGTCTTGGGCCTTAGTCTGAGAACTAGAACACCATCCCTTCCGCTGCATTCTCTTGTCCAAAGTAAGTTACAAGGCCAACTCAGATTCAAGGAAGGGGGAAACAGGCTTCACCTCTTGATGAGAGAAGCTGCAAAGTCACATTACAAAGGCCATGGCTACTGGGAGGCATGAGGACTTGGGGTAATAATTACTTGTGTAATTGTTCTGTCACAGACGGGGAATCTGATTGGCTCTCAGCAGGCCTGCAGATTAGTTCCGTTTGGTTCAGGTGCTATCTGAGGTTTGGAGGTGTGTGTACATGGAGTAGGGGAAGGGTCAGAAGAGATGCAGCAGCCCCAAGAACACAGTATTAACTTTGGCCCAAGACACCCACTGTGTGTTATGTTCCTCATCAGATTAACTGGGTGAGGAATGGGCTTCAAAGAAAACCGAATTGGGCCAATCATAGACAACCCTAAGGTGGTTATTTAAGCCACTCTAGTAGGCATTTACTCTTTCCTTCTGAGTTGGGGCCTTAGATGAGGGAATTTCATAGCTACAGCAGCTGTTTTGCCATCTTGCAAACTCAGGAAGCCAGAGTGGAACATAGAGACAGAGAAAGACCAGACCCCAGGGTCTAAGGTGCTGAGTCAAGTCATGCATGAAACCATCTGAGCCTGGACTATTTAATTACACACATTTTAGCTTAGCCTATTCTAGGTTGTGTTTTCTGTCACTTTCTACCTAATGGGTTTTGACCAGGGTCCTGACCAACTGCCACCTTTTTGGGGACAAGGTCTGGCTCTGTTGCCCAGGCTGGAGTGCAGTTGCACAGTCACAGCTCACTGCAGCCTTGGTCAATATTGCCAGGAAAGTGGCAGACATGTTGATTACACGAGTGTAGACTCAACATTTTGAGGATTAAACCATCACTAGTTCTGGGCCTATCACTGTATATCACTGCAGAAATAAAGCTGATATACTTGGATTTTTGCATTGCATTATATAACTGCTAAAGCCTACTTTAAAATTATCTCCTCATTATTATTAATGTAAATTTTCATACAGCTCACATTTCCCTGGACGCTGTGGATATTCCTCATATAGGGTAGAAAACAGAACTTTGCCACTCATCAGGAGCTCCCCATCTCTTGTCCTCATCTATCTCATCTGTGAGGAGAGAGCTGGGCAAAAAGCTAGCCGAGTCACCTTCTAAGTGAGTACACAGCTCCTTCCCATTTCTTCTACCTACAAGAACAATAGCTGCTATTAGGTGGTTACCCTGGGATAAGTACCTTACATGCATTATCTCTTCATTGCATGTGTCAAAATGTGTAACTGGATGCTTTTTGACTTTCAATTTTTTTTTTTTTTTTTTTCTGGAGACAGGGTCTCACTCTGTCACCCAGGCTGGAGTGCAGTAGTGTGATCTTGGCTCACTGCAGCCTTGACCTCCTGGGCTCAAGTGATACTCCTGCCTCAGACACCCAAGTAGCTGGGACTACAGGCATGCACCACCATGCCCTACTAGTGTTTTGTATTTTTTGTAGAGACGTGGTTTCACCATGTTGCCCAGGCTGGTCTCAAACACCTGGGCTCAAGTGATCCACCCCCCTCAGCCTCCCAAAGTGCTGGGATTACAGGTGTGAGCAGCGGCGCCTGGCCGACTTTTATGTCTGATATAATTTCAAACTTACTGAAAAGTCACAAGAACAATATAAAGAATCCTTGAGTAGATGAGTTCATGTCCTTTGTAGTGACATGGATGAAGCTGGAAACCATCATTCTCAGCAAACTAACACAAGGACAGAAAACCAAACACTGCTTGTTCTCACTCAAAGGTGGGTATTGAACAATGGGAACACTTGGACACAGGGAGTGGGGTGTGGGTCTGGGGGAGGGATAGCATTAGGAGAAATACCTAATGTAAATGACAAGTTGATGGGTGTAGGAAACCAACATGGCACATGTATATCTATGTATCAAACCTGCACATTGTGCACATGTACCCTAGAACTTAAAGTCTAATAAAATAAATAAATAAATAAATAATAAAAAAGAATCCTTGAATATTCTTTACCATGATTAAGCAATTGTTTACCCTTTGCTTTGTCATTCATTTATTCATTCATTCATTCTCCTCTCTCTCTTCATATATATATAATGCCCCTTTCTCCTTAAATACTTCAGTGTCTCTTGCTTGTCTAAGAAAAAAAGCATGCTCTGATATAACAACAATGCAATGATCAAACTCAGGAAAATTAACATGGGTATAATTCTATCATCTAATCCACAGACTACATTCAAATCTTACCAGTTGACCCAACAATCTAGTTGTTAATAGCCATTTTTTCCCAGTCCAGGAGCCAATTCAGGACCAGGACTGCATTTATGGTCATGTCTTTTAGTCTTCTTTAATATAGAATAGGCCCTCTGTTCTTCCTTGTCTTCCATGATTATAACCTTTTTGAAATACAAGGCTGGTTACTTTGCAGAATGGCTCTAAATTCGAATTTATCTCATGGTTCCTAACAATTATATTCATATTATGCATTTCTTGGCAAGAATACCACCAAAGTGTTGTGTGTTTTTCAAGGCCTCATACTGGGAAGCACATGGGTTCATTTGTCCCAGTGTTGGTGACGTTACTTCTGCTCACTTTAAGTGCTGCCTACCAAGTTTCTTCACTATAACATTCCTTGCGAGAGGAATTTATGTTGTTGCCTGTGTAGTTTTAGTTTGTTCCTTTTTTGTGCTAAGCAGTACTCCATTTTATAAATATACCATACTTTGTTTATTTATTCTCCTGTTGAAGGACATTTGGGTTATTGCCAGTTTAGGGCTATAATGATGAAAGCTGCTATGAGGATTCATGTGTAAATGTTGTGAACATACATATTCGTTTTCTTGGATAAATGCCTAGAAGTGGAATTGCTGGATTACAGGGTGGATATATATTTAAGTTTTTTCATGTTTTTTGTAGTAGCTTTAATGAAGTATAATCCACATATATTTGTTTATAAGAAACAGGCAAATCATTTTCTAAAGTAGTTGTACCATTCTGTATTTCTACCAACAATGTATGAGAATTCCTATTGCTTCGCATCCTAGCATACATTTAAGATTGTCAGTATTTTGAAGTGTAGCCATGCTAATGGCCATGTAGAGGTATTAATATCTCCTTGTTTTAATTTGCTTTTCTCTGGTTGACTAATAATATTGAGTAGTTTTTTCTATGTTCAAAGGTCGTTTGTTTATCTTTCTTTGTGAAATGTCTTTTCGAGTCTTTTAACAATAAAGTAATTAAAATATTTTTGTTACAGAGTTGTAGAAGTTCTCTATGTATTCTGGATACTAATCTGTTGTCAGATTTGTTTTTGCAAATATTTTCTTAGTCTTCTGCGTGGTGGGAAATAGGGGTCATTTTTTTTAATACCTAGTTGTTGCAGCACTTGTTAAAAATACTTTCTTTTCCCCAGTCTTTAGAACCTTTGTTTAAAAACAAAAACACAACAACTTGTTGATTATATACATGTAGTTCTATTTCTGAACTCTCAGTTCTTTTCCACATAATTATCTATCTTTTTATTCCTCCCACCCATTCATATGTTGAAATCCTAACCCTCAAGGTGATGCTATTAGGAGGTGGGACCTTTGGGAGGTGATTAGGTCCCTAATAATTGGGACTAGTACCCTTATAAAGGAGCCCCCAGAGAGCTAGTTTGTCCTCTCCACTATGCAAGGACACACCAAGAAGACACCAGACACTGAACTAAAGCAACCTGAACAAAATCTATTGAGATTATGATTGGGATCACATTGACTCAGTAGATTTGTTCTGGAAGAACTGAAACCTTAATAATCCCAAGTATTCCATTTCATGTGCATGGTATATCTATCCATTATTTAGTTTAAAATATTTCTCTTAGCAATATTTTGGTTTTTAGTGTAAAGGTCTTACACACCTTTTGTTAAATTTATCCCTAAGTATTTACTTTTTTGATACTGTTGGAAATGAGCTTTCTAAATTTCATTTTTCAATGTTTGCTGCTAATATATAGACATACAATTGATTTTTGAATATTGACTTTGTATCCTATGACCTTGCTAAATTCACTCATAGTTCTCAGAGTCATTTTATGTATTTCTTAGGATCTTCTATATTAATAATCATGCAAACATTTAAACAGAAGTAATTGTACTTGTTTCCTTCTTCTCATCTTTGTGTTCTTTTCTTGCATTATTACACTGGTGAAGATATTCACTGATATGTTGAATATAAGTGTTGAGAGAGACATTTTTGTCCTGTACCTGATCTTAAGAAAAATATTTAATATTTCACCATTTGCTATAATCTTACTTTTATGCTTTCTATAGATAACCTTCATCAAATTGAGAAACTTCTTTTCTTTTCCTAGTTCGCTGAGAGATTTTACAATGGATGGGTGTTTAATTTTGCCAATGCTTTTTATTCATCAATTACCTTCTTCATTCTGTTAATACAGTTAATTATGTTAATTGACTTTGGAATGTTAAACCAACCTTGCATTCTTGGGATAGACCCCAGTTCGTTATTATGTAATGTACTCTTTTTGTATCACTGAATTCAATTTGCTAATATTTTATACAAAGATTTTTGTGTCTATGTTTAGGAGACAGATTGGTCTGTAATATTCTTTTCTTGTAATATTTTTGTGATATTTCGGTGTTAAGGTTATGTTGAATTCATCAAAGTTTATAAAAGATTGAGATTACTTTCTGTTAAATGATGGTTAATATTTACCAGTGAAACTATCTGTGCTTCAAGTTTTCCTTTTGGGAAGGGTTTTGATAATAATTAATTTTCTATGTATATAGGGATATTTGAATATTCCATTTTATCCTGCAAAGTTATAATGACATTTTTAAAAGGAATTTGATAATTTCATCTCAGCTGTGGAACCTACTGCAATAAAATTTTTCAAAATATTCTTTTACCATTTTGATGTATTTAGAGTTTGTACTTATATACTCTCTTTTATTCCTGATATGGGTAATTTGTATTCTCTTTTTTCCATGGTGAGAATTGCTAAGGGTTAATCAACTGATTTAGTCTGTTTAAAAAAACAACTCTTGGTTTTGTTAATTTCTTCATTGTTTGTCTGTTTTCTATCTCACTGAACTCTGTACTTATTTTATCTTCTGTGTGATTTGTATTTAACTTGCCTGCCTTTCCATAGCATTTTAAGGTGGAAACTTAGATAACTGATTTTAAACTTTTCTCCTTTTCCATAAAAGCATTTAAATCTATACATTTCCCTATAAGTGATAATTTAGATCAATCTAGTAAATTTTGATATATTGTATTTCTGTTATTACTCAGTTCAAAACACAATTTGATTTGGTTTATAACTTCTTCTTTGAATATAATATGTTATAAATGTGTTGCTTAATTTCCAAATATTTGAAGCTTTCTAAATGCTTTACTGTTATTTCTAATTTAATTCTAGTGTCATCATAAAACATACCGTTAGAGTACAATCTTTTGAAATCCTCTGACATGTGTTTTATGGGCCTGCATTTGGTTATTCAACACTAGTTGGGTGTACTGTTCTATAAATGTCAATTAGGTAAATGTAGTGAATAGTCTTGTTTAGGTCTCCTATATTTTTATGATTTCTGTCTATCAGTTACTAAGAAAAAGGTGTTAAAATGTCCAACATGATTTTTGAATTGGTCTATTCTCCCCCTAGTTCTGTTAGTTTTACTTCATGTATCTGGAAACACTGTTAATAGGCTCATTCACATTTATGATTGTTATGTCTTCCTGATGAATTGACTCTTTTATCATTTCTAAACACCCTTCTGTATTTCTGGTAATTCTTCTCTTCCTGAAGGCTAGGGTGTCTGAAATTAATACAGTAATCCAGTTGTTGTTGTTGTTGTTTTTTTTGCTTGTGGTTTGCAGATATATCTTTTTCTATTATTTTTCTTTCAAGCCATCTGTGTGTTTACAGTTAAGAATTCTTTTCTTATAGACTGCATATAGCTAGGTCTTCATATAGTCCACCTTTTAATGGAAGTGGTTTTTTAGTCTATTGAAATTTAATGCAAATATTGATATGGTTGGATTTTGGTCTATTACTTTTTTTACTTGTTCTATGTATTTTTTTGTCTGTTTTTGTTCCTCTATTTTTCTTCTCCTAAATTACTTGGGTTAGTCAAATACTTCTTAGTATCTCATTTTAATTTTTCTATTGTATTTTTAGCTATATCTCTTTGTAGTTTGTAGAAATTGCCCTAGGGATAACACTTTGCATCCTTAAGTTATCAGAGACTATTGAGTTAATATTGTATAAATTCCCATAAGAAACATTATTCCAAGATTATAGTTTAATTAACCCTATCCTTTGTGCCATTATTATAATGTATGTTGCATATACACATGTATAAATCCCACAACATATGAGTTTTTTTTCTTTAAACTGTCATTAAAAAAATTAAGAGCAGAAAAAATAATCTTTTACACTTACTCACATATTTATTATTTCTACTGCTCTCATTCATTCTTGTAGATCTGGGTTTCCACCTGATGTCCTTTCTTTTCATCCTGAAAAAGCTTAGTTTATCATTTCTTGTGTTTTAAGCTGACTGGCCAAAAAAAGCCCATACATTTTTATTTACTTGTAAAATATTTATTTTACTTCCTTTTTGAAGGATATGTTTGCTTAACATCCTGGGTTGACCATTTTTTTTTCTTTCAGTATTACAAAGATGCCCTTCCATTGTCTTCTGGTCTTTATTGCTTTTTGTGAGAAGTTAGTAATCATTTTTATAGTTATTCTTTTGCATAGTGTTATTTTCCCCTGGATGCTAAAAAGATTTTCTATTTATCCCAGCAGTTTCATTGTGATGTGGCATTTTGTATTTATCCTGCATGGGTTTTTTTTGTTTCATTTTCCACAAAATTACTAGGTAAACGTGTTACACAGGTAGATATATTTTTACAGGCTATTGAAGCTCTGTTTATTTTATCTGCTTTTCCCTCTCTTTTCTACAGATTAGATAATGACTGTGATCTATTTTCAAATTCACTGGTTCTTTATATTTTCATCTCTAATCTGCTGTTAAACCCACTCAGTAAATTTTTCATTTATATATTATAGTTCTTAATTCTAGAATTTCTATTTGGTTTTTAAAAATAGTTTCAGTTTCTTGGCTGAGTTTCCTCAACTATTCTATCATTATGACAATGTTTTTCTTTAAATCCTTGAACTTATTTCTAATATATACTTTGAAATGCTCTTCTGCTCATTCAAACATTTGAATTGTCTTGGGGTTGATTTCTATTGCCTGTTTCCTTCTCTTGATTACAACTCACACTTTTCCGTTTCTTTGTCTATCTACTAATGCTTCATTTTATACTGGAGGGTTTTTTTCTTTTTTGAGATGGAGTCTTGCTCTGTCACCCAGGCTGGAGTACAGTGGCATGATCTTGGCTCACTGCAATCTCCGCCTCCTGGATTCATGCCATTCTCCTGCCTCAGCTTCCCGAGTAGCTGGAACTACAGGTGACCACCACCTCGCCTGGCTAACGTTTTGTATTTTTAGTAGAGATGGGGTTTCACTGTGTTAGCCAGGATGGTCTCGATCTCCTGACCTTGTGATCTGCCTGTCTTGGCCTCCCAAAGTGCTGGGATTACAGGCATGAGCCACCACACCTGCCCTATACTGGAGGTTTTGAACAATACCTTGTAGAGCCTCTGGATTCAGTTATCTTCCTTTGAAGAGTGTTATTTTTGTTTCAGTAAGGCATTACCTTAGTTAAGTTCAAACTCCAAACTCAGTTTTTCTTGTGATGAATAACAGCTTCCTCCAACTTCCCAGCTGATGCTTTTCGCTGAGAACCTTGAAATCTTCCTTACACATGCAAAATGCATGAGTCAACAATAATTCGAAGTGAGTTTTTAATGTAGATTTTTAGGGTTTCACATTTTATGGCTCCCTCTTTTTCAGCATTTCTTCCTCACTTTCCACCTTTCTGGCAGCTCCAAACTGCATCCTCTGACTCCTAAAGCCAGCTGAGTCTTTTTGCTTGAGTTCTAGCCACTCTGGGATATGTAGACTGGAAAGCATTTTAAGGCAAAAATGTAGTCAACCTCCTTCCAGTTGCTGTCTTTTGGTAAAAAGGTAACAATTGCCTTCCAATTGTTGTTTTGTCCAGACTGTGTATTGTGATTTGCAGGAGGGTTATTATAGTACAAGTTACTCTACTGGAAATGTAACTCCCTGTAATTGTATATCAATATGTTTATTTGTTTAATGCCTGTCCTCCTCACTAGAGGAGTCTTCATAAGGGCAAGGACCATTTTATTTTTGTTCAGTTACACTCCCGTTGCCTGCTATTTAGTAGCCAGTCAATAAATAGCAGCAAGATGAATGAATGACTTACTTAATTCTCACAACTCCCACATCATTGAGTATTCATGCTCTTTTTCTCTTTCCCTTATTTTCTCTGTAGATTTGCTCCTCCACTGGCTCTTCTTGTAGTCACAAGATGACTGCTACAGTATCAAGGGTCTCATGCAGACATGACAATGTCAAGAGGAAGAGGAGAGCCTCATTCTTCCCAGGCTTTTGCTTTTAAGAGCAGAAAAACTTTCCCCAGAATTCCTCCAGCTCACTTCCCATCTTACTTCGTTGGCCAGAACTGGCCCTTGTGCCCATATTCTCAGTCAAATACTGATGAAGGAAAGGGGGCCACTATGAGTGGTTTACACTAATTGAATTTGTCCTTAAGTCCCGTGAAAGAGAAGTATACAACAGAATGAAATCTTGACTCAGCTTTCAAGAATAAAGAGGGTGAGATGACTGATGGATGGCAACCAATAGTTGCCAAATGGCTAGCAAAATCAGATGTGGGCTCTGTCCTCATGGAGCATACAGTTGGAAGGGGAAGATTTACCTAATTACACTAACAAACATAACTGTGGTCAGTGTTCTGAAGGAAAGGAAATCCAGTTGTATGATAACATATAACAAAGAAACTGAACTAGGATGGAAGTGGGGGTGGTGAGTGTGGTTGGGGAAGCCAGGGACATAGTCTGTACAATGGCTGGCCTGGATTCAAATTCCACTCCACTTACTTGCTGTGTGATTTTAGATAAGTTGCTTCTCCTCTCTGAGCTCAACTTCATCTATAATTATCTTTCCTAGGGTTGTTAAAGGATTGAATGAGCCACTCTATGTAACCACTTGGCACATAGTAGGCACTTCAGTGGCTCCTTTTCCAGATTAAAGAAGGAGAAAACGTGTATGTTTGGAGTTAGCACAAGACGGGATGATTCCTCATGTTTGTTTTGGAAAACAAGTCTTAAACTCACAGCCATGACAGAGTCTGACATCATCAGACATCAGGCGTGTTAGGAATTGCACTCTTAATTGAAAATGTCCAGAGTTTGTGATTAATTGCAATCCTTTTCAGATCCTTTCTCTAAGAATTTAATTTTTCTCCCCACCCACCCGGAGGTCAGGCTTTTAATGTAACAAGTACAATCAATCTTCCACTGAAGATGGCCTCTCTCTAGTGCAAGCCGGAGCAGGACTCATCTGGATTAGAAGCCTAGACGGTTTGGAGTCACCTGGTGGGGTTTACGTGCACAGCTGGGGCCCAGCCTACCTAATTAGGACCAGAGAGTGGTCGAGAAGGGGACGGGCGCGTATTCCAGGCGCCCTCCTCCAGTGTCTGTTTCTAATAACGGCAGCAAGTAGCAGAGGCGGCAGGGCGAGCGTGGAGCGTGGTGACATCATCCCCCCAGCTGTTTTACACATCTGTAACATGGCTCATTAGGACTCTCTTAACACCTCATCCTTCCCTGCTCCACACAGCTCCAGTTGCGTGAGAAAAGGTGCTCTTGCATGTGAGGGGCCCCGAGACTGGGGCTGACTTCAGGGTCACAGATTCGCTTGGGCACTCTAGCAGTCATCAGAATTCTCACAGAGACACCCCCCCACACCCGCAGCATGCGCTCCATGAAAGTGCTAATAGCTTCAATATGAGGCTGGCACTTCTGCATGATGGTTGGGTGTTCAGGGCCAGCTTAGTTTTGGGGGAGTAGGCCATCTGTAGCAGCTGCAGAAATGTTTTTGCTTATTTTGAGCATTCTACGTTTTTCCTAGCCATGAATAACAACAATCGAATAAATCATCCCACAATGTGTAGGATGGTCAGGTTTTTTGTTTTTTGTTTTTTCCAACAAGAACAACAAAAAATGGCATATCATGTACTATGGATAATACTCATAAAAAATTCCACCATATTTATAAGCAGTAGTTAACTCACTATATTTAGATATTTGGAACTGTCTTAAATCAGATGAATGAGAAAAGCTTCCTGGATTTCAGTGGAAAGCCTAAAGGACTAAACTAAAAAAAAAAAAGGAAAAAAAAGTTTTATTACTATGAAGTATAGTGCATAGTTTGAAATAAAGGATGGGTAATATTTACAAAATTAAAAGAGAAACATTGTCAATAGACAGCCTCATGGAATAAATCAGGGTCCCAGATTTCGAGACCTTGCTTTGAGTTCGAAAATTTGCTATGGAGGAGGGTGCGGGGGCAGAAGCCGTTCATTTTAGCTCTTTAAGTTTCCTCACCTTTGAATGGGGATGATAAAATGCCCCTCACAGGGTTTTTGAGAGGACTAAAAACATGAAGTATGGAAAGTGTTTAGCATTGTTCCTATCACAAAGTTAGTGCTTGAATATATTAGCTATTATCATTAATACTATTGCTATTCTTATTTCTTCTACAACTGTTACTGTTGAAATGCAAAGTCAAAATGGTGCATTTTTATCAACTATTAAGTGCTATCATGTTTCAATTAATACATAATGTTATTGATTAGAAGATGATTGTTGTATTGTCTCTAAGGAAGAAGAAAGGCTGCCTGTTAAACTATGGTACATTGCTTTCTTGTTCTATCAGCCGTGAGAGGCATTCTTTTTGGTTAGGATAGAGTAGGTGAAGCTGCAGTAACAAACAATTACAAAATTCCAGGGCTTAATGCAACTGAAGTTTATTTCTAGTTTGCATTCCATATTAAACTCTAGTTTGCATTCCATATTGGCTCACTGTGGTCACTTAGGAACTGTGAGCTTGCTCGGGCTGCCACGACACAGGACCACAGCCTGGGTGGCTTATGTCAGAAGCATATTGTCACAGTTCTGGAGGCTAGAAGTCTGACCTCAAGGCATCGGCAGCGTTGGTGTCTTCTGAGGCCTCTCTCCCTGTATCTTCTGTCTGTGCCCTTCTGAGTCCTTATCTTTTCTTCTCATAAGGACACCAGTCATACTGGATTAGGACCCATTCCAGTGACCTCATTCTAACTTAACCACCTCTTTAAAGACCTGCTCCCCACACACAGTCACCTCCCTAGGTACAGGGATTAGACCTTCAATACAGGAATTTCGAAGGACATTACTCAGCCCATGACAGGAACTCAGACTAGTGGAGGTTCCAGTTCTTCGTAAGCTCCCAGGGTCATTTCCAGGGGCAAAGGGACATGACAAACAGCACCAGCTTTCTGTGGCTTCCACTTGGAAAGCACACTGTTGGCAAAGCAAGTCACAGGGCATGTCTCACTTCAAAAGGATACGCGACTGTGGAAGTGTAATGCTCTGTTGTGCCCTGAGCAAAGAGAATTGCATAGTTTTTGGACAAATTAACCCATTTATGCCTAGTGTTCCATTACTGGAATGCTAAGCTTGTGGGAGTTATTTATACCCTACTGCTCAAGGTCATTGCCAAGTTCTGATTTTTCATACAAAAAAATTTGCAATCTCCAGCATAAATGGATTAACAGCCATTGCACAGCCCAATTTCAGACACTAATGTGAAAAAAAAATGTATATCGTAGAACCAATAAAATAGGAGATATGAGAGAGCATCGTTACTGTATGGTGAGGGTGACAGTTTAAATGAACAGGGCCTGCTTAGTCAAGGCACCCTCTCTCGGCCTCAGTATTCTCATCTAGAAAATGGAGGAGGCGATTCTCTAATTATCAATAATTTAATGATCATAAATTTGAATGGTCATTATAAGTATGAGAATCAAATTCTGGAGTATGGGCACAGTGGCTCACGCCTGTAAGCCCAGAACTTTGGGAGGCCGAGGCTGGCAGATCACAATGTCAGGAGTTCGAGACCATCCTGACCAACATGGTGAAACCCCGTCTCTACTAAAAATACAAAAATTAGCCTGGCGTGGTGGTGCATGCCTGTAGTCCCAGCCACTCAGGAGGTTGAGGCAGGAGAATTGCTTGAACCCAGGAGGCGGAGGTTGCAGTGAGCCGAGATTGGGCCACTGCACTCCAGCCTGGGCGACAGAGCGAGACTCTGTCTCAAAAAAAAAAAAAAAAAAGAAGAAGAAGAAGAATCAAATTCTGGAAAGCATCAATCATCTCTGAGGCCTTTGAAAATGATCTAATTTTGTAGATCGAGCCCTCTGTTCTTGCAAGTAGGCCCATGACTGTAGAAAGTGCATGCTGTGAGCCATGCTGTACACCCCTCATTGTTCATTTCTCTTCTTCTGGTATCTCTCAAGGTGTGTGGTCAGGTTAAGAGATTGAGACTTAAGCCAGGCAGGTGTTACATTCCTCTCACCATGACAAAACCTGAGACAATGAGAAGAGGATAGATTCTTTTCCTCCTGAGGGTGCTGAGGCAGAATCAGAATCTCTCCCCCGGGGTCTGAAGCAGATCATATAGAAGGTTCAAAGCTGCAAGAACCATTCTGTCACCATAGGAATCCTGAGCATGAAGCCCACCTCGTGCTAATTGTTGAGACCAAGCTTATTTGAGTTTACTCGAGCCCTTGGATCCAGCCGTGCCTGAAAACTTTTCAATAACATGAATAAAACATTACATTTTGGATAAAGCACTTTGAGTTGGGTTTTCTATTACTTGCAGCTGAAAAACTGAAATGGTTCTATGTGATAAGGGAATGAGACAATGATTTTGAGCATTTAATCTAACAAGAACCACAATACTGTGTCCGAATACCAAAACAGGGGATTAGGTGTTGCCTTCTGACAGTATATAAAAGAACTCATTTCTATCAGTTTCCTGTAATACCCATCAGAATTTCTGTCTCAGAATTTAATTTTATGAGTTGAGTTTTAATGTCCCACATGGACAGTCATATGGGATTCCAGAATGTATTTCTTATAAAAATATCATTGAAGATATTGTCACATATATCACTCAGTGGTGCTTTCATAAGTAAATTTCTTTCAGAATTCAATATTAGGAGAAACCTGAGGAAAGGATATGCTCTTCTCCTCTTCAGAAAATATGTGAATAACTAATCTTATATTCCTGAGGCTGGGTGTGGTGGCTTACACCTGTAATCCCAGCACTTTGGGAGGCTGAGGCAGGTGGATGACTTGAGCTCAGAAGTTCAAGACCAGCCTAGGCAACATGGAGAAACCCTGTCTCTACAAAAAAAACAAAAAAACAAAAAAACAAAACAAAACAAAATTCTCCAGGTGTGATGGTGCACACCTGTAGTCCCAGCTACTTGGGGGACTAAGGTGGGAGAATTGCTTGAATCCAGGAGGCAGAAGTTGCAGTGAGCTGAGATCACGCCACTGTACTCCAGCCTGGGGAACAGAGAGAGTCTCTGTTTCAAAACACAAAACAAAACAAAACAAAAAGCAAACACAAGTAACTAATCTTGTATTCCTTTTTGCTGTAGCTGCCTGGAAGCTCAGAACCAGATTAAAAGCTCAGTTTCAAGTTATTCACACTACCATGTGATTGGTTCATTTTCCTTTGCTTTGGTTCTTCTGTGTATCACACACATGACATATTTTTGTTTTGTACCACCCCAAATTCCTTAATGGAAGAAGCATGTTATAAACAAACAAATAAAATGTGTCCATAATTATTACCATTCGATGTCAGGAGATCGAGACCATCCTGGCTAACACGGTGAAACCCCGTCTCTAAATATAAAAATTAGCCGGGCGTGGTGGTGGGCACCTGTAGTCCCATCTACTCAGGAGGCTGAGGCTGGAGAATGGCATGAACCCAGGAGGCGGAGCTTGCAGTGAGCTGAGATCTGGCCACTGCACTCCAGCCTGGGCAACAGAGCAAGACTCTGTCTCAAAAAAAAAAAAAAAAAAAGGTGATTATAGGAGAGAAAGAGCTGGTAACTATGTTAACATTTTCTCTAAGTTGAAATCTGAAAAAGTAGGCAGAGACTCTCAAATCCAGCTATTGATATGAATTATAGGAGTTTTGCATTTTCATTCTGGTGACTTACACAGCTCTCTGTTTAACAGTTGGGGTCCCTGAGGAGATGAATACTTTGCTCCGTGGCGCAGGGGGTAAAAAAGTGATACGAATCTGACAGGCTTTGGCTGCTTACTTGCTAGCATGGGACCTTGGATAAGTCACTCAGCTTCTCTTGGTCTCAGTTTTCTTTCGTGTAAAGGAGGAAATGCTCCCTACAGGAAGCTGTCGTGGAGAGTGAAGGAGACTCCAGATGCATGGTACCTAGCACAGCGTCTGGCAGATTGGGGCTCCAAAGGCCAGCCATGTCTTCCTTATGCAGGGTGCCACCTGCTTTTCTGTACCAGGGGCCTCTGTCTCTTTACAGAGCCACGTGTCGGACGTGACTGCCGCATCATATTGGATTGCCCTCTGGCCTTGTGTTGGTGGATCTTTACCCCTAAGCCTTCATCCAGAGGCAGCCCAAGAAATAGCTCTGCGTATTCTGTATTCCATTCCTGTAGCGCTATTGTGGAGACTTGGTCCTCTATGTGATTTAGGGGACCCAGATGAAGCCCTGCATGAATTTTTATTTCAGAAGTAGGTGTTAAGGAAAAGTTTTGCTGGGAGTTATTTCCTCTCTCACAATAAATATTAGGCAATTGACGCTCCCCCGCCCCCACTTCGGCTGCTGGGAAACCGAAAAGAAAAAGCCATGAGGAGATAAATGACTTAAACGGAGCACCCAATCTCTGGAACCATCAAGGGACAAGTAAGCTGCACCTTCTGGCGTGGAGACTTTCAGCCGAGTGGAAGGCGGAGGGTCAGCAAAGGGTGGTGTCAGGAGGAAGAGCATGCCGTGGGAGAGCCCAGTAGCCCTCAACATCATTTTCTCAAAGCCTTGATATCTCCCTGGAAGGTAGGATTTTCCTCCTCCAGATTTTGGTGATTGCAGACCATCCTACAGCCAACCAACCCCCAATTGTGTGAGCCACCCAGCCAGGATCAGCAGAGCCACCTGGATGGCACACAGCTGACTGCAGATGCGTGAATGAGCCAAGACCAGCAGAACTCAAGAGTAATAATAAATACTTATTGTTTTAAGCCATTGAGTGTAAGGATGGTTTGTTGTAAGAATGATAGCTGATATACTCTCCCAGTGTCTGCAGTTATGGGGTATGTAGTAAGTGCTAAATAAATGCCTGTTTGGTGGAATGAGATAGTCTCCTTAAGAACAATAGCTGATACATTCTCCCAGTATATAGTGGGTGCTACATAAATGCCCGTTTTGTGGAATGAGATAGCCTCATGGAATGGAATTGAGGATCTCTGTTATTATGTGGCGTTAGGGTATTTTCTAGCTGACTTCAAAGTTTAAGGAGGGAAATAGGTCAGAGAAAACTGTATACATTTGGCTGTGGCTCAGGAACCCCGGACAACAGTCCTAAACTGCTGCCTGTCTGTGTACATGGGTAGCTTCTACTGTAGGCACCGCAGTTTCCCGACCTACGAAATGAAGGAGAGAGCCAGGCTGGCATGAAAGTCAGCCAGAACCTTGGCCACCATCAAGCACGGAACCTGCCCCACAAGGACGCTGCTACCGCCAGAGCCACCGCTCTGTAGATGTCATAGTACCTTCCTACTGTCCCACACTGCTGGTTGCTCCTACCAAGGCAGTCTCTCCATTGTCCCTCTTCTTGGTGTCACCAGTTCCCCCCTGATAATATGGAGAGATGGCTGGTGGTGCCCTGGCTACGTACCCTGTGAGGGATGTGGGGAAAGTGAGGGTCTGGCCTTTCCAGCTTCGGAAGAGGGAGGTGAACCCCCCTGTCTTTCACTCAGAATCATGAAATTGGAGTGCCCCAAACACAGGAAGGAGGCTCAGATGCTGGGCATCTAAACACAGGAGAAAAACATCCACTGCACCGAATCCTTCATAATATCTTGAGAGTTCGAGAAGATGCTCTCAGCGGGATTCTGTGAGGCTTGACGTGGGCTCAGCCAACCAGAGCTCAGCAAACATTGTAACTTTTCAGAAGTTGCATCGACCTTCTTCGGGAACTGAGCAAAGACAGGTTAAGAAAATCCGCTGGGCTTCTTATCCCCCAGTCCCCGTGGCTGCTGGACAGGGCTCCCAGCACATGCTCTGGAAATATGGGGGCTGTGCACCAATCCAGGGTAACACACCAGTTGAACAGAGCAGCAATAAACCAGGCTGACGAGATGACTTCAAAAGCCAGAGCCTCTCAGTTACTGAGAAATCAACTGCAGACATTAGTCAAGCAGAACTGAAGGCAGGTAACATGTAAAAAAGAGTGCCCTTGGTTGTCAAAGCCACAATAGCTGAAAGGCAGGACACCCAGCAGGCCTCAGAAAGCCCCGGCCAAGAGTGCAAATGTAGACCCTCTGCCCTGGCTTCAAACATGAGGAACAGTCCGCTTCTTTCCTGGCATCTTTTTCTCCAGACTCATCCATTATTCCTTCTCCCTTCACTTCTCAAGAATCCAGGCCGGGCACTGTGGCTCGTGCCCGTAATCCCAGCCCTTTGGGAGGCCAAGGCGGGTGGATTACGAGGTCAGGAGTTCAAGACCAGCCTGGCCAAGAAGGTGAAACTCTGACTCTACTAAAAATACAAAAAATTAGCTAGGCATGGTGGTGGGCACCTGTAATCCCAGTTACTCAGGAGGCTGAGGCAGAGAATTGCTTGAACCCGGTAGGCAGAGGTTGCAGTAAGCCGAGATCACACCACTGCACTCCAGCCTCCGTCTCAAAAAGAAAGAAAGAAGGAAGGAAAGAAAGAAAGAAAGAGAGAGAGAGAGGAAGGAAGGAAGGAAGGAAGGAAGGAAGGAAGGAAGGAAGGAAGGAAGGAAGGCAGGAAGGAAGGAAGGAAGGGAATCCAGCACTTTACAAGGTGTTGAAGTGATCAGAATCTGTTTCCTCAAGTGTAAAAGGGAGTATTTAGGCCTACCAAGGGGGGCTGTCATGTAAGGTTGAAAAAACCTTGGGGAAAGGGCCACAGGTCTCTTGGGGAATCTGATTAAAACTGTTGATCCTCTTTCTAGGGGAAAATGCACACATGCTCAAACAATTTTGCATCTAATTTCATAAACCTACTGAAGTTCGTCCATAGAAATCCGGAGGACGAGGGCATGAAGAACCTGTAAGCCATGCCAAGGAAGGCAAGACTTTATCCAGAGGGCAGTGAGGATACTACAACAGGTAGGAATGACTTTCAGCTCAGTATAAAAGAGATGCAGGTAACTCTGGCTTAAGCAGGTAGAGATTTATTTTTCTCTCTTGTAAAAGAACCCAAAGTAGGCAGTTGACCGTTA
The DNA here is from genome assembly GCF_003255815.1 of Theropithecus gelada. Taxonomy (NCBI): domain Eukaryota; kingdom Metazoa; phylum Chordata; class Mammalia; order Primates; family Cercopithecidae; genus Theropithecus; species Theropithecus gelada. The sequence goes on along the minus strand of NC_037673.1, from coordinate 167,879,576 downwards.
ACTGATCTCCTCAATGTTGTTAACATCCCAGACTCTTTTTTTTTTTTTTTTTTTTAATCTCTCAGCCGCAACCATCCTTAGTACCTGTTTCCATCCTCAACATCTCCTTATGGTCCCTACCTGGCTGCTCCAGCCATCACATTAGCATTCCAGTCAGGAAGAAAGATGAATGGGGATGGAGAAAGGGCCAAAAGACCACTCAGCTGAGTCAACCTCTTTGTACTATGCTTTTCTGGAAACTCTTCTCCCCACCAGTGGCTCCCATCTCTATGCCTTTGGGCGAAAGTTTCCATCTTGGATCTGAAAGGGCTTGGAAAGGTAATTTCTCAGTTGGGCCCATTGCCAATCCTATCAAAATAAGGTTATTTTCCTCAAGGAGAAGAGGCGAATTGGTAGGCACTGGAATGTCGAAATGTCTCTTCTGAGGAGTGAGAAGCAGCTGTGGACTGTGAAGAGCAAGGCAAACAGGAGGTGGGGGAGGGATGTGGAGGAGCCTGTTTCCCGTGTGGGTGGGGCTGCGGAGAAGGCAATGTGAAGGGCGAACCAAGAGGACTTGGTGATGGACAGGAAGGACGTGAGGGGGGAAAGGAAGGATTTGTCGGGATACATCCGTGTTCCAGCATAGGCACCACTTCTGCGCCAGAGCCAGCGAGGGCCAAGAAGTGTTTAGGGGAGTGGGGAGAGGATGACAACTTTAGGTAGAACTGGGTTGGGACAGTGAGACCGTGGTCACTGGAAAGATGATGGTGCACCCTCAGAAAGTCGCTCTTATTTTTCCTGTGATAATGACTTCAATGCTTTTACGAAAACCAGCTTTATTTAGCAATGACTTACGTACAATAAATGCACATATTTCAGGCACATTGCAATGAGTTTGACAAATGTGTACACCTTTTGTGTAACCACCACCCCAGTCAAAATATAGAATATTTCTGTCACTACAGACATTTCCTTCCTGAGCCTTTCTACACAATACCTACATCCCCTACTGATCGGATTTCTATCACGGTGCATTAGTTTTACCTGTTTTAGAACTTCAAATCAATGCAGTTACTCAGAAAATATCCTTCTGTGTCTGACTTCTTTTACTCAGCATCGTACTTCTGGGATTCATTGTGTTGCTGTGAATATCAGTAGTGTGTTTATTACTCTGTTGTATGACTATACCACCATTGGTTTATCCCTTCATCTGTCGGTGGCTATTTGGGTTGTCTTCAGTTTTTGCCTTTTATGGAAAGACTTATGAATATTTGTGTGCAAGCCCTTTGAGAACACATATTTTCATTTCTTTCAGTAAATACCTAGAAATGGAATGGCTTGATCATAAAGTATATGTTTAGCTTTAAAAGAAGCTGCCAAATTGCTTTCCAAGGTGATTGTGCCATTCTCCTTTACTATCAGTGGCATATGAACAATTTATTTGCTCTGTGTCCTTACCAACACTTAGTGTAGTCAGACCTTTAAAAAAAATTTTTAGCCTTTTTCAGTGGGTATGAAGTAGTATTTCACTGTAGTTCAAAATTTGTATTTCCTCGATGACTAACAATGTTGAACATCTTTATATGTGCTTATTAGAGATTCATATATCCTTTCTTGAGAGGCAAAGTCTTTGCCCATTTAAAACAAATTTGATTATTTGTCTTCTTATTACCGAGTTAGAGAAGTTCTTTTAAATTCTGGATGCAAGTCCTTTGTCAGATGATTGTTTTGAGAATAACTTCTCTGAGTCTGTGGCTTACCTTTTAATTTTCTTAATGTTGTCTTTTGAAGAAGAAAAAAATGAAATTTTGATAAACACCATTTATAATTTTTTTCTTATGGCTCATGGTTTTCCCCCCGCCATCTAAGAGATCTTTGTTTATCCCAAATATATAAAATTTTTCTCCTGTGTTTTCTTCAAGAAATTAGAATCTTTTAACCTTTACAAGAGTTATATTTTATGTATGGCGTGAGTTAAATTTTATGCATGCAAAGTTTACTTTTTTCCTTATAGCTCCGTGGTCATTCTGTCACTAATGTAAACACCTGCACACTTTAATACTGTTTTGTGAAATAACAATATACTTAAATACTTTCCATTCTTCTTATTCTTGTTCTCTCTGCTTTAGTGGACACTTGCTTCATCTGCCTATGTAGTAATCCAGCTCTGAGTTCTGACTTGTTCCTGTTGTATTTGCATGTCCTGTGAAAAACCGAGGTGGAGACATTCATCAGACTTTGACAGGGATGGCGCTCTGGAGAAAAGGCTGAGCTTTAGACAGAACTGGGAGGTACATCAATAATGGCCAGAGTCACATGTGTGTAGGTCCTCGGGAAAAGCACAACTGGGTTCTTTCTGGGTTCTGCATCCTCTCCTTTCTTCCCTTGTCTCTTCTTTCTACCAGCAGTGGCAACTTCCCACTACTATTTTTCTGGGGGCTTCACAATTCCTCGTTGGCTTCCACACCCCTAAAATCAGTCCCTTTATTCAACTCTCTGCTGACACCCCTTTGAACAGTGCCATCTGTTCCTCCTGAGACCCCAAATGATGCACCCACTTGCAGGTATTTTTAAAAGTTCAGTTTATTAAAAAGTCAGATTTCTCCCTCATGTCAAACACTCAAGCACATACCTGCTAGGCACCAAATCAGCCCATAGCTAGCTAAAGCTGAAGACTTCCACTGCAAAACCTGGATGCAAAAACACAGATCTAGGTCTGCTGCAGGATGCAGTTTTCTATTGGTAATTCCTGAACTCCTTCATGAAGGGAAGTCTGGTGGTTTCCATGGGGTACTAGACTGTGAGCCCCTCAAGGGCAGACATGGTTTCTGCATTTGCTTACCCTTGACTGTCCAGCACCTGGGAGAGCACCTGATGCATAGTAAACAGTAAGCCCTGAGACACTGGAAACTCTGCAGTGGCATCGAGCACCATCAGGAAACCTCCGGCACTCCCAGCAGCTGAGGATGGCACCTCCAGCATTCCATGGGCAAATACATAAGGACAATGTGGTGAGGGCAGTCAGTAGTTCCAAAACAGTATAAGAGAGGTGATGTCCTTTTTTTTTACTTTGCCTGCTCTGAACATATAAAGGAATTTATAGTCATTTGCTCAAGGCCACATTGGCTATACATGGATAAGCCTTGGGACTGCCTTGGGGGCTCCAGGAGAGAATGAGAAAAGGTAAAATGGTAGGGTGGGTGGACGGTGAGCTGCAGGATAAAGCAGCATCCATCCCTCTCAGGCTGTAGCGTGGCTACTGTCTACCTTTCCTTCTGCGTGTGAACAGGTGCCCCAGACCTCCTTTAGATACTACCTTGGCCATTTCCTAGATGTGCAGCCCTGGGCTCATGGCCCTGCATAGCCCAGGTGATTCCAGCTCAAGCAGGAGCTAAACAGGATTGGAGAATCCAGTATATTCTCCCTGTCCCTTCCTAAGTCAATGCTCATTGCCTTCCTTCTTCAGGCCTCACAGATTGGTGGCCTTCGGCCAATCTTCACATGCTCTCTTATTCAGTGTCACGTTCCTAGCCAGAGCCCTTTTAGTTGGGTCACAAGCCAACTCCTGCACCCATTGGTGTGGCCAGGGGGTGTAATGCACCAACTAGATTAGGCCTGGGTCGTGCTTTCCTGGGTTGGCATGGAGCCTCATCCAAACCACATGGGCTGGGAGTGGGATAGGGCTGGATCCTCCCATCGCACATACAAGAGGAAAAGGGGAGGGTTGCTTGGGAAGACATGAATGAAACCTCTTAGGAGTTGCTTCAGGCCCTCTGCTATTGATGTTTTAGGGAACAGGGATGGGTGGTATGAAAAACCTGGGTTCCAATCCTGCCTCTACCACTTACTTGCTATGTGGGCTTAGGCAAGTCCACTTATTGCAGCCTCAGCTGTCTCACTTCTAAAGTGGAGAACACACTTCCCCAGTCTGAGTCTGTGTGTGCTAATGAGCAAGCATGTTCACCCTCTTTGACACCCAAGCTGTTGGCAAACACTAAACAGTAGCAATTATTATTATAATTATTATCATTCCCCGGCGTGGGCCTCTGGGAGTCCAAGGATGCCCAAGGACCAGCTGCAGATCATTAGGCTTCATGTGGCTGACATCTGGTCTCAGAGAAGCCAGTGCTGAGGATGTGTCCAAGTCACCCAGACCAGGCCATAGGCTGAGCCCATCAAGCATCTGCATGAGGGGAGGGGCAGGTTTCTGTCCAGCTTGGTGTCTTGTGGCTTGTTGAATGAAAGCCTATTAACAATCTTGTCTCAATGCACATTGGAGGGGTTACAGTGTCTGAGTGATTAGGGGTGAGGAGGAAGCAGAAGACAGCCCAGAGAACTGAAGAGTCGGGGGAATGGTTGCTGGGGTAATTACAAATGCTATCTATCTATCCAGCCCTTTCTGCTGGTCAGGACTTGTGCTAAATGCTTTACATCTGTGTGGAGACTGCAAGATGTCTCCCAGTATCCATTCTCCCTTCTTGGGTGTAGGATCAGAACCCCTGATTTTAAACTCAGCACATTGTTGTGCAGCATAAAGGCTGAATATCTTACCCTCTTCCTTCTCCCCAGGTAGAACCATGTTCTGGCTAATGAGATGTGAGGAGAAGAGATACATGCAATTTCAATATCATGCCTTTAAAAGGAAAGAGCATGCCCCTTTCCTTCTATGTGCAGGCTGGAAGGCAAACATGACAGCAAGCTACCTTGAGGCACATGGACAGAGCAATACCTTAGAGATAGCAGAACAAATAAGAGGGAAGGAATCTAGGATCATGGCACCATGGAGCCACCATAACAGCCCAGAATTGCTTACGCCTGAATTCTCATGTGAGAGATAAATGGATCTCCTCATTGTCTAACATGAGTTCTGTTGCTGTAAAAGAGACACTAACCAATACATATGCATTTTTATAAGAACATGCTTCTATCCTAGGTTGAGATGAGAAAAGCAAGGCTCAGAAAGGTTTAGTAACTTGCTCAAGTGTATTAGTTAGTATAACACTAGCTGCTGTAACAAGTAGACCCAATACCAAAGATATAGGGTCCTAAACACTATGAAGTTTATTTCTTGCTCACTTCACAGTAACAAGTGAGCAAGAAGGTCAGTAGGGTAGCCTTTTCTTTTGCACCATCTGGGACTCAGGATAGTGGAGGTGCTTCCATCTTCAACATGGAAGTTCCAAAGTTGCCCTGGGGTCATCTCCATTCAGCCAGACAGAAAAGGGAAAGAGCACAGGGAAGGGTAGGGAGGTTTCATGGACCAATCTGAAACTGGCACACTCCCTTCTCACGTGTCATTGGCTAGAACTCGATCACATGGCCAAATCTAACTGCAAGGGAAGCTGGGAAAGGTAGCCTTGCTGTGTGCACAGGAAGAAAAGAAGACGATTTTGCTGAAGAGCCAGCCAGTTTCTGCCACACTGGACTCACTTAGCTAGAAGTTACAGAAGGTGAACTGGTCAACCTGATTCCAAAGCTCGGTGTTATTTGCCTTCCTCTGTTACCTCCCAGTTTTGAAGCAAAGACTTCAGACTTTGCTTGATGTCTGTAATGGTCTTGGGATGTGTCAATGTGGCCAGGCTACAGCCTCCAGTTATTCAATCAATGTGTTATCTAGGTGTTGCTGTGAAGGTATTTTATAGATGTGATTAGTGTCTATATTCGACTTTAAGTAAGGGAGATTATCCTAGATAATCTGGGTAGGCCTGATTCAATTAGTTAAAAGGCATTAAGAAGAAAACAGGTTTCCTTGAAGGAGAAATTCTGCCAGTGGGTGGCAGCTTTGGCTTGTAGCAGAGTGTTCTAGGCTGCCCCTCTTGAGGGCTTGCCCTGTGAATTTCTGACTTCCCTGGCCAGCCCCCAAGAGGTGTAAGCCAATTCCTTGCCATAAATCTCTTAATGTGTATCTGCTAGTGATTCTGCTTCACTGCTTGAACAATATCATTTGTCCTCTTCCTACTTTTTTTGTCCCTAAGCTCCCCACCTGTGACAGTCCCTTATATTCCACTTGTGTTTACTAATGTATGCTACACATTTTTACTGAGCACTTATTATATGCCAGTCACTGTGCAGCAAACAAATAAAAATGGTCTCTGATCTTGTGGAACAAGTGGAAGAGACAGGCTTCAATCAAAGGATCAGAGAAGCAAATGTGGAGTGGCATCCTGTGATAAGTGCTATGATGGAACAGCTCACAAGCCCATGAGGAGACCTGATATCATCTGAAGGGTCAGAGACAGTTTCCCTGATGAGTGACAAGGGAACTAAGCTTGGAAGGAAGGAGTGCACTCAACTAAGGCATGTGGGCATGGCCTGAGAAGGCAGATGCTCCAGGCAGAACAGCATGAGCAAAGGGCTTGACATGAAGGCAGAATGGCAGGTTCGATGATGGAGATTAAGGTAGCAGGGCAGGGGAGCTCAGAGCAGTAAGAGGTTGAAGGAAATGAGAGGCAGGCTGAGGGTGGGCCAGGCAGGGCCATACAGCCCCTTTGAAGATCTCGATCCTCATCTTAAAGCTCTGGAAAGCCATCGAAGAATTCTCAGCAGATAGGTGATATTATCAGGTTTCCCCTTGAAAGATGATGTGGGCTGCAGGTGGCAGAGAGGACTGGAGAGTCTCACAGTGGAGGCAGGGAGAGCAAGCAGGGTCTCACAGTGTCCCTGGGTCTTTCCTCTTATAAAGGAAGCAGCTGCTATACCAAGCCTAAGGACGTGGGCTTTTCCTCTGAAATACCCTTATGCTGTCCTCTCCATCTCCCTTCTATCTGCAAACTACCCATTCAGTTGTCAAAGTCCTACTCCAAGGCCAGTGAGGTAGGAGGCGGGACTCAGCAATGGAGGTGGTCCGCAGACAACAGACCAAATTGATGACCAGCTAGAACAGGGGCAGCTTTCCATAATACATGCCCACCAGTGGGCCATGTCAGTTTACCGTTGCCATGGCAACAACGGGAAGTTACCATCCCTTTCTATAGCAACCACCCCATGAATCGGAAGTTAACGCCCTTTTCCTAGAAATTTCTGCATAAACCACTCTAATTTGCATATAATTAAAAGCAGGTATAAATATAACAACCTGCTTCTCAGCTGTGTTTCATTGTGGGTCTGCCCTGGTTAGGAGACCATTAAGGTGTTTTTTGTTTGCTTGTTTGTGGTGTGTGTGTGTGTGTGTGTATGTGTGTATGTGTTTTTTACTAATAATTATACAGTTAGATCAACTTTTCCTAAAGGGTTTTCTACAGAATTTCAGTGCCAGGGAATTTTAATAGGTGCTGTAGACACACATGATTCCTTGATCAAATAATATATGAAGCGCAGGTTTAAACAAAGTTAAGCAACTTTTCTTCCTGCAAGGAAAGCTGTATGTGCCCCACTGGATTGTGAAGCTCTAATTGGGAGATATATGGTCTACAGCATTTCCAAACTTATTTATTCATGGAACCAAGAGTCATTGGTACAACCAAGGGTCATTGGTACAACATACTTTTTGAAAAACTGGAATTGAGTTATTTCCTTAGACTTGCATCTTTAACGGCAGCTTTCCCTTGCCTCAAGGGCAACTCAGTGGAAATCCTTGAGTAGCGACCCAGTAAGGAACCTTATTCTTCTCTCTCTATTATGCCTGCCTTCCGCCCATATTTCAGGGAGCAGGGCTACATCCCAGGGTCCTGGGAGTCATGGCTGACTCCTCACTCACACTCATCACCCACATCTAATAAATTCCAACCCTTGTGGATTGTATCTCTTGTCTCAAGGCCACCGTCCCTCTGAGTCACTGTCATCTCTTGCCTGGATGGTAGCTATGGGCCCTATGTAATCTCTTGGCCTCTAATCTTGTCTGTACCAGGGTACTCCTCACACGGCATCCAGTCTGGCAAAAGTGAGTCCAACCATGCCATTGCCCAATTAGCCGCTAGTTTCTTCTGGCTCTTAGCCCAAAGCCCAACCCCTTGACAAGGTCTGTGAGGCCAGATCCTGCAAACCCTTCTGGTCTCATCTCAGCCCTCTGCCCTCCCTCTGCGACAAGGCCACCACCTGAGCTCCTCTCAGTTCTCGGAGTACAATGAGCTCTTTCTGCCCTGGGAACTCTACTCACGCAGGTCCCTCTGCTTGAAACCACCTTTCCACCAGCTCTCTGCCAGTCCTACTTGCTTAATGCTTTCAGATTTTGCTCAAAACAAGGCCATTGGGGCCTCAGGTTAAATTAGGCATGCTTCTATTATTTTCCTCCATTACACCAATCATAATTTACACTTATTTCTATCTCCATTTTTAATACGTGTTTATTTATTTCACCTCTGTCTCCCCTAGCAGCGTGTAAACTTCCAGAGGGAGAGCATGTCTGTTTGCTCTCAGTCTTGTGACCAGTTCCTGCTGCCATGCAGCACACGGGAGTGCTTTGCGTATCTGCTGAAAGAAAAGATGATTTGGGGTGCATGTCATGCTGTGGGTGTGCTGCTTCTCTTCCTCGCACTTGCAGGAATACTTGTAAAATGCTCGTCACAGGCTCCCAGGGTGCCTGAGAGCCTTGGAGGTGACCTGGAGTACGATGTCATCCAAAGCGTTTGCTCTAACTGGCTGATTCTGGTGTTGCTCACAGGAGAGATACAACTGGGGAAAGAGTATAAATTGGAAAGAGTAAGGCAACACATGTAAAATGTTTTACTTAGATCAGATCCTGTCTTAGTCCACTGGCACTACTATAACAAAGTATCTGAAACTGGGCAATTTATAAATAATAGAAATTTATTTCTCACAATTCTGGAGGCTGGGAAGTCTGAGATCAAAGGATCACGCAGGTTTAGTGTCTGATGAGGACCCGGAGACCATTTCTGAGATGACGCCTTGCTGCTGTGCCCTCTGGAGAGGATGAATGCCATGTCTTCACATGGTGGAAGGGACAGAAGGGCAAAAAGGGCCTAAGTAAGTTCCCTCCAGCCCTCTTTAAGGCACTAACCCATTCAAATCCATTCATGATGGTAGAAGCCTCATGACTTAATCACTTTCCCCAAAGTGCCAACTCTTAACACCACCACAATAGAGGTTAAATTTCAACATGAATTCTAGAGACAACATTCAGACCATAGCAGATCCCTCAGCCCAATGAGATGAAAGCTTTTGTGCAGAAAGATATTCATTTCCGGGCTCTTTATAAAAGCAACTAATTAAGGGCCGGGCGCGGTGGCTCCAGCCTGTAATCCCAGCACTTTGGGAGGCCGAGACGGGCGGATCACGAAGTCAGGAGATCGAGATCTTCCTGGCTAACAAGGTGAAACCCCATCTCGACTAAAAATACAAAAAATTAGCTGGGCGTGGTGGCGGGCACATGTAGTCCCAGCTACTCAGGAGGCTGAGGCAAGAGAATGGTGTGAACCTGGGAGGCGGAGCTGGCAGTGAGCAGAGAGCGTGCCACTGCACTCCAGCCTGGGTGACGGAGCGAGACTCTGTCTAAAAAAAAAAAAAAGAAAAAGAGCTGAGAACATCTAAAAATCTAGCAGTAGGGGAAGGATTAGGGAGAGCATGGTGCCTCCATTCTGTAGACTATTATAATATATGACAGTCACTTAAAATAAGGTTTAAAGAGAGTTTAAGACAATCCAGGGAAATGCTTAGAAATAATACATTTTTAAAAAGCAGGAAATAAGTAAATAAATAAATATTCATGTATCACACACAAATACATATATGAAATTTAAAAATACATATAAATATATCTATATATAAATAAGCATAACTTATATAATAATTTATGATACAAATATAAATAAATATAAAATGTACATTTATAAAATGTAGGTAAACATGATTATCAAAAACATATACATAGAAAAAATGCTGGAAAAATACATGAAAACATAAACAGGTGTCTGAGCGGCAAGCACTATTTGTGGTATTTTCCCTGTTCTTATTTTTATACATTTTAGTTTGTATTTATTGTATTTTATCTTAACAAGTGTATATTATTTGAACAAGTTGGGAAACATGACTTGTGACCATTAAATTTGTATTTGGTGATACAGTGCTGGTACATGACTTAGATGTTGCAAAAAAAAATCAAGTTTTATAGCAAAGCATGAATTTTTGATGGACATATCCAAAATCTTTCCCTCACTGGCAAAACCATTGCACCTCATTCAACTGGAAAGGAGATTGGCTGCTTTCCAACTTAAAAAATGACTCTACAAAAGAGAAAAGAGAAACTCACCAATTGAAGGCAGGAATATTTTTAATAAAGCATAAAGAGTATGAACAATATATAAATTTGAAATGTATTTCACATTCACAGCCAGGTGCAGTGACATGTACCTGTAGTCTCAGCTCCTCAGGAGTCTGAGGTGGGAGGATCTCCTGAGCCCAGGATATATACATTTGATAATGTATCATTCATATATTCACTTGTTGGAAATAGAGATATGTTTTTAGACCATAGATTTCTTACTTGGGTCTGTACACCAGGAAGTCTGTGGTTCGTTTGTAGAGATTCTGTCAATACAATCTTTTTTTCTTTGAGATAGAGTCTTGCTATGTTGCCCAGGCTGGTCTTGAATTCCTGGGTTCAACAGATCCTACCCCCTCAGCCTCCTGAGTACCTGGGACTACAGGTGCATGTCACTGCACCTGGCTGTGAATATAAAATCTTATCCAATATTTTAAGTTTGCATTTATTTTGCTAAGAGGAGTGTTTATCAGATTTGCAGCAGGGCCTGTCACCCCCGAAAAAGGTTAAGAATCACAATTTCAGACAAATATAACAACACGATAGCTAACATTTATTTATTTTACAAAAATTCATTTGGCACCTGCGTGCCAGGCCCTGGTGGATTAGGGGTGACCCCAGTGGATCCTCAGAGCAGCCTGCAAGGTGTATGCTGTCCCCTGATGAGAATCCTGGAGCTTAGCAGGATTCAGTAACTTTTTCAAGGGCCCCGAGTTATTCATTCATTGGGCATTCACATTGGGCTGGGCCTGTGCTTGCCATACCCAGCCTCTGGTCACACGACTGAGTGTGTGAAATGTGGATGTATATAGAAAATACACAAGGGATTTTGAAGACTTAGTAGCTTGGAAAATGTCTCAATTTTTAAAATATTGATCATTTGTTGAAATGATTTACTTTAGATCTATTGGGTTAACTAAAATATGTTGTTAAAATTAATTTCATTTGTTTCTTTTTGCTCTTAAAATGTGGCTACTAGAACATTTAGAATTTTGTATGTGGCTTGCGCTTGTGGGTCACTTTCTATTTCTATTGGGTAATGCTGTGGTAGAGGCTCTCAGGATCTGGTGGTGAGGAAGACAAATATGAAGAATGGCAGTTCTTAGCCAGGGCACAACTCTAAAAAATTCCTTAAAAGGCTAAATATAGACAAAAATAGAAAGATGCACTTAAAAGCATAGAGAATGTGAATCTCAGGTGGGCAAGAAATAACCGTTTCCTATTATCTTTTTTGATCAGCTTTAAAATGATCTGAAGGTCCCATTCTGATGGTCTAGCAGGAAACTCAACTTCAGTCATCCCTGGGGCTCCTCTACTCCTGGGTTATGTCAGGGAGAGCCTTTGGTCATCCATCTCCCCCAGTGCACACTGGCTGCCAAGGAGACACTTTTTGCCCGCCCGGCATGTTCTCTTCAAATCCACATAGGGATGGAGTCTTTGCCGAGACTGGAAACCCCAGTATGTAGGATAGCACCACATAGCCACCTCTGGGGTTCTGCCATCCCCTAGGATGCTACTGCTGTCGGTGGAGGGCCTGATTCCTTGCCCTCCCAGCAACCAGAGATACCACTTTCCTTACTCTCTGCCTCTCTTTGCATCCACCCCCAACACACATCTACACCTCCCAGACCCTGATCATCATCTCTTTAGCCAGCAGAGGCTAGAAGTCTGTGATCTGCAGATTGAAGGCTGAATCTAGCCTACTGATAGGTTTTATTTGGCAGACAAAGTGTTCGATTTTTAATTTGACTTTGATGACAACATTTTAAAATCATGAGCTTCCTTTTCTTTTTTGTGTGTTTTTCGGTTGGTTTATTTACTTATTTATTTTAATTGACAAATAAAAGTTGTATATATTTATGGTGTACAGCATGATGTTTCAATGTAGGTTTACGCTGTGGAATGGCTAAACCAAGTGAATGAACATACCTATTACCTCACATACTTATCATTTTTTTGTGGTGAGAACACTTGAAATCTATTCTGTTAGCAATTTCCAAAGTCATAAGCTTTCACATAAAAATTAACATTTCCAACTTCTCTTGAAACGTTAGAACCTCCAGCGACCCGGGCCTCTGTTCCTATGGCAACAAATGGCCAGAGGGAGTAGCTGCATAATAGCCGTATAAAAGGATCCATTTCATTCCTTTTAGTGACTGCATGGTATCTTTTTTGTATCCTTTTGTATCCTTTTTGTGTTAGAAATAAACTAAACTTTGGATTATTTTGAGAAGCAGGGCTACAACTAGGGTGAGGCAAGTAGGTGCATTGGCTACAGAATTTAAGGAGGCGCTCATTCTTGCACAACTCTGAGAGTGAGCGCCTCCCCTCCTGAAACTTTGCACCCTGGGTGCCTCACTCACTGCACCTTAGTCTCAGCCCTACTGGGGCTGTTTTCTTCTAACACATCCCTCAGTCTTCTGCCAGCTTCCTCTGTATTTGTGCTGCTGAGGTACATACAAGAAGAGGCTTTCCCAGGCATCCTTGGTAAATCTGAGGAGAATCTCTGGCAGCCTTGCGTGGGCTTTGAGGTATGAACGGGAAATAAAGGCGTAGACGTTGTCAGGGAAGAAATACTCAAGAAATGTGAAGAGAGAGACGGCGGTGGAAATTGGATGTGGTGTGAGGAAACGTTTTGGTTTTATTTTAATTTCAAAGGTGAGAAACTAGAATAGATTGATAGGATGAGGAGGAGGAGTTAATGGGATGGAAGAGGCCACACATCCCGATGGGGTGGGTAGGGAGTGAGATGAGCAACAGCAGGCACTGTCCCGTGTGCTGCCCGCACACCAGGAGCCATGTGGAGGGCTACGTTCCACACCTCCTCCATGCTTCCCTCTGCCCTGGGAGGAGAGGGTCATGTCATTCTCATCCTGCAGATGAGGCAACCAAACTCAGAAAAGTGAAGCAGTTTGCTGGAGACCACACAGTGAAACCCTTCTTTGAAATGCTGCATTTGAGGGTTGATGAACACTGGCGGCAGAGTGAGTACCTGGCACACGCACAGCTGTGCAATGCCATCCATGGCAGTGCGCCGAAGAGGCTGGTCACAGTGAGAGGCACCAGGTGATGTTAGGTCCGGGGATGCAGGTGGCATGCCTTCTCAGCTTCTCCCAACTCCCTTTCAAAGGACGCCTTTGGTCGATGGCAGGGGTGGTTTTCTGCTTGTCCAGTCTTGGGTCCTGGCAAGCGGTGGGAAGCTTTGTGTGAATGCCTTTCAGGCCTTTTGTCTCCTGCCCCATTCCCAGTCCTCTTCCCCAGGAGCTCCAACACAAATATGTGTACAGTTATAAGAATTGGATTACAGGAATAATCTGTTCCCATAACAACAGGACCGTATTGCTGCGTAATCATAGAACAAGGATGTGACTTTTAAAATGAACAGTCACATTGTGACTATGTGACAATGTCCATTCTGGGAATAGGTGGTGTCCTCTGCAATGCCACAAAGCCCAGGAAAGCTTGATCACAGGGAGCCAAGTCATGGTGGCCACAAACCACTTGGTGAGTTTTGTGGCAGAGCTGGGGCTGAACTCAGGTGTGTCTTTTCTCAAAGCCAAAACAGAAGGGGGGAATAGTCAGCCTTGGACAGGAGGCAGTCCACCTCTCCTCCCGAGGCAGGAGCCTAGAAGGAAAGGGTAGCTGTGCCTACAGGTAGAATTTTGCGGGCCTAGTGTGTGAACAGAAAGGGCAGAAGTTGAAGGTGGCCTTAAATGCTTCTTAAGGAAGCAGGAGGTAGGAACACTTGCTGAGAGCAGAAGAAAACTGATGAGTCTGGGGATTTGAAAGAAGAATTTTGTGTGTGGGAGAACTACATCGGGCTGGGGTCAGTGACCCGGTAGTGTTATAGGGCACCATTGAGGACCAGGTTGAATTTGGAGATCAGGTAGTTGAAATGAGGTCAGTACATCTGCTATGGGTTTCCCTAGCAGCTCTCTGCAGCCTCGGAGCTGGAGCCAGGAGGGTTGATTGTTGGAGTCATCCAGGGCTGGGGTTTTTCTAGGTTGGGTAGTAGAAGAAGAGTGGAACCAAGGAAGTTACATATATTGGCAAAGGACTGGTTCAAGTGAGCAACTGTAGGATTGAAGGCAGTGTACTTTTTCCGTTGTAAGTAACAAAACTCCAAGTTTGTAAGCTTAAGTAGATTTGCTTACACATCCAGCAAGTCCAGGGATGTGATGGTTTCAGGCATGGCTGGATCCAGGGGGTTAAACAGTGTCATCAAGACACTGTCTTTGTCTATGGCCTCTGCTTTCCTGTATTGGCTTCCTTTTCAGACAGTTGGTCCCTTTGCAATGTCCATCTTTGCCCCCTGCAGCTCCCGATCTATAACCAACTAGTTTAGCAACTCCAGCTGAAAGAGTGCTTCATGCTCCAAGAGTTCCAGAAAATGTCACACAAGATTGACTTACTGGATCAATTTAGGTCATGTGCCTATTCCTGAACCAATGAGCCTGTTCAGAGGAATGCAGTTCTCCAACTGGCCATGTCTGGCTTGTGTGCTTACTCCTAGAGTCAGCTCTACTTGAGACCCAGAGGGTGCGGGTGTCCTCTACACGTGAGGAGCAGAGGAAAAGAGGGCACGAGGGGGGAGGTGGAGGGCAAGAGTGGTGGGTGTGACGGAGTGAGTGAACGGGAAAGGCAGAGGCTGTTTTCTTAGAGTTGGGAGAGGCGAGCATTGAACAAGGATTATCACCAGGGTAGATGTTAGAATGAATGTGTGAGCTGGGCTTAGGGGTATGGATTTGTCAGGGTTCTTGGCTGCAAGAAACAAAAGTTTTCTCCATCCTAAGCAAGAAGGACTCCCGCCAGCAGGACTTCGGGGACTCCCAGAGTTGACAGGAGGCTGGAGAGGTGGGACTGGACTGTGAATGGGACCAAGAGTGTCTCGGGATGGAGGAGGCAGGAATACACAGCAGAAACACACTGGCCACCCAGTGCCACTGCTGCTGCGGTGAGTCTGACCCCTGCCACCCTCATGTGCTGAAGTCACAAGCTCAAAACGCAAACTCACACATGCAGTCCTCCTCTGGCTGGGCCTAAATCATGGGCCTGTCTTGACTGGCCTCTTGGGGGAGGGAGTGAGTCCACACTCCCACCAGGAAACACATGAGAGAGAGCTGCGGGCAGAAGGAGAGAGCAGGCTGAGAGGCTGGAAAGCCAGACAGGTGACCATGTCTGTGTAGATGGAAGTGAGAAGGGCTTAGGTGCCACAGTTGATCCACCTCTAGGCATGCTTTTCATAACAACTCTGCAGGCTATCTTTTAGAGCTTGCAGAAAGGGAAACTGAGGCTCTGGTGGGTGAAGTCATGTGCCCGAGGTGGTAGGTGGCAGAGTTGGGATTCCAAACCTAGGCCTGCCGGTGTCCAAAGCTCTGGCTGTCTCCTGCCTTTGCCTGGTGGTCATGAGGCCCATCTGGACCTTGTGAGGTATGGGCTGGTCCCTGACAAAACAGTGATCATTGAGAGATCCTGCAGGTGCCCTGGGGAATGGTGTCCATTGCACCTGGGACTGGTCTATCTCCTGAACCAACCCCAAGGCAGTCTCCACAGCAGTCTTGAAGAAAGTGGGGCAAGTGATGTCCCCGCCCTTCTCTTCAACCATGGTGCTTGGCTGTTTGTTTTCTTGTTTTTTTTTTTTTTAAGTCTCTTAAAAGCAGTAAACATGCCAAGGCACGCTGAGTCCACTCTGGGAGGCGGTTCCGAGTCGCAGGGTTGCGGGCAGGGGACTAATGACCCAGGCGCCAGGGCCAGGCCCAATCCCGGCTCCAAGGCTCCTTATACAAGGCCCCTCCCTCCCCACCCCGGGGCAGGGTCTGGGGACCAGACAAGCACATACTGGCGGCCAGGACTGCCTCCTGCTCACTGTCACGCATTCTGGGGAGCTGGCCTCTCGCTCTGTGTACTCCTTGAGAAGGGAAAACTTCCTGTTTGTGAAGAAAAAAGTCCTGCAAACAGCAAGACGGCCCTTGGACATCAAAGTGTTCTTACAACACAGCATCCTAATGGCTTAAGTATCAATGAATCAGGAACATATGGATCCCATTTGCCATAAAGTACACACGGGCTTAAAAATCCTGAGGAAAAACGCCAGGCAAAATATGTTTCAGGTTTTATTGAACCAAAAAACTCTAAGAAGATAGATTTTCGACGGTCACCAAACCCAGAATACAGGTCTGGCTGCCCAGCTGACGGCAGAGAAGGCTTGGTTCCCTTAAGCCACGGTAGCTTAAGTCATTGCCCCTGATAAGAGAGACAAATTAAGTGAGATTTTGATGTAATTGAGATATAAAAGGGTTTTATGGGAGCTTTTCCTTTGTAGGAACATTTTAAGTGTGTCTGAGAAGAGCCTCGTTAATTTTCTAGAGGAACAATAGGTTTGAAATTTAGATGCTGTGATCTGGGAGGACAGCAGCGCTTGGATGACCAGATTATCTGGGGCAACACCCAGAAAAGGACACTTCAGTAATGCTCCCCAGGGAGGTCTCCTCTTTCCTACTCTGAAAACCTCAGGACAGGAAACGGAAGGAAAGATGGAAGGAAAGAAAGGCAGGAGCAAAAGGAAGAAACGAAGACAAAGAAAGAAGGAAGAAAGGGAAGGAAGGAAGGAAGAGAGAGAAGGAAGAGAAAAAAACGTTTTAACATTTTCCTAGAACTGAAGTGTCCACATCGGGAAACGTGGTGTCACGCGCTAACATGTCTTAGCAACGGGGCTGTTTTTGTGTTCTGCATTCCGTTTTTCTAGTCGTATATTTCCCCCTGGTTTGCAACCTTGCTTTGTGAAAAGTGTCATAAAGAAATGCTTTACCGTTAACGCACTCTGACTAGATCATATTTCAGGTTGCTACTCTCCGAGACATTATCCCAACGAGAATCCGTGTACTGCGGAGTGATCTGTCGGAGCCCGTTAGAGGGACAGATGAGAGGATTGGAATGGGGCCCGGGCTTTGTAATGAAACCTTAGCCCAGACAAGGGCCAAAGAGGGGGCTGTGGTTTGTCGGATGCGGGGAGGAGGGGTCCTGAGGAATTCACGTGGCTTCACTCTGGACGGGTTCGAAGCAGCTCAGTGCTGAAAGATGAACATTCCTGTCTGTTGGCTCCTGGACCGTCCTTCACCCTTTGGTAGGTGAACTAGCTCTGACCACTGATGCCTCATGCATGAGAACACCAGATTGCCACTTGACTTTATTTTTAGGGTTTTGATTGTGTGTGTGTGTGTCTGTGTGTGTGTGTGTTCTTGTCACTTTCAAGTGGAATATGTTATGTTATACATAAAGCCTCACTTTCTCCTATTCTGATCACAGGCGATGTGAATGTTGGGGGCCTGGGGGTAGAGGAGGAGGGATCGGGGGTGCCTATTCAACATTGGTCCACATGCATCTGAGATTTCCTTTTGAAAATCCCAAGGCCTGGCCCACACTGACATGAAATTATTATGTACTTCTGTTGTACAACAAATTATCATCCTATACTGTTGCAGCAGGCATTTCTACAGCAAATGCAGGTTGTAGTAATTTTGTCATACAGAGTAATATGTCACATAGACCATTCTGGATTTAGACCAATATATACAGTTTCTGGCCTAAGCAGTAACACATGTTTGGAGGAGAGATCGTTTCATTTTACTGGAATGGACAGTAAGTAGAAACACATTCCAGATTTCTCTTTTTTCCTTTTATTTCTCCCTGCCCTGAAATTTGGCAGCCAGAGTCCTCCTTGCACTTGATCTCAGGCTTTCAGCTGCTTACAAACCGTGGTGCCCAGAGTGCTACGATGCCCATGCATTTAGCAACTGGTGGCTAATGAAAGAAAAAAAAATCACTGCTCAACAGGTTTCCCAGAAACCCTCCAAAAGCTGTTTTCAACAAATGCAAATGGCACTCAAAATTTGCCCAATAACGTGCTAGCTCAAGTTCAGAAATTTTCTGCAGCTAATTTTATGCTTTCAAAGTCTGGCTTGCGGAAACCTTTTTTTTCTTTTTCCTTTTTGTTTGATGAGTCTGAAAACTGCCCTGTGTGTGGAACAAAAAATGGGCAGTTGGGGGAGCGATGCCTTTGCTCCAGGCCCTACACATCCCCAACTCAGAGAAACTCAGGTGTCTATGTGCCTGGACTCCCAAGAGGACACTGTTTTACTCTGCCGTTTGTCCAGAGAGAGGGGATCAGGCAGGACAGTGAAGTTGCTAGCTGATGGCATTTGCTGCTGCCTTTCCTGGGGTTAGGAAAAGTGGCATTGGCGTTGGAGAAAAAAGGAAGGTAATTCATGTTGATGGGACACTTACTTTGTGCTTTGTACAAATTGGATTTCACTCAAACTCTCACAATAATGCCATTTCCCGGTGAGGAAACAGGTATTCAAACTCCACAGTTCTTCCGTGGGATTGGATGATCCGGCCGTCAGGCCTAGCACCTAGGCCCTCTCCTCTCCAGAGGGCCGTGGCTCAGTGTTCAGCACACCATCCTTGGTCATGCTTTATTTTCCATGTGCTTAGTTAATGCAGGCACTATAGGATTAGAAGGTCCTCAGGTGCAGGGACCCCAGATTTACCGTATGTATCTTATTCCTCACTTTGGGCTTTGTCTTAGTGGAGAGAATCCTTTAGAACAGTTGTTCTCAACTGGGCATGGTTTTGTCCCCGAGGACATCTGGCAATACCTGGAGATGTTTTGATAGTCCCAACTTGGGGAGAGGGTGCTTCTAACATCTAGGGGGTAGAGGTCAGGCATGCCATTAGCACAGGACAGCCCCCAAAACAAAGAATTCTATAGCCCCAAATGTCACTAGTGACGAGACTGAGAAGTCCTGCTTTAGAAGAAAAGCAGTCAGGTCAAGCCTCGTGTTCACAAAAATGACCTAAGTCACTTGTCTTAAAGACTTTTTAAAAAAGAACAATGAATACCAAATATGCAGTATACTTGTTTAGAATGTTAAAGCCAAGGCCCACCAAACTTCATCCATGACTAAAGCAAACTGACAACCAGCAAGGGATGTAAGTGGCAGAGAGAGACGTAAGCTAGAATAGGGGCTTCTTGAAGGCATGGGTTATGTTATATTAAGTTTGCATCTCCTGTGTACAGCACAGGTCTCAGCATCCAGCAGGTGCTTACTAAATGCATATTGTGTGTCTAATGGAATGAATAGAGCCTCCTGGTAGGTAATGTCACACCAAATTGTATCAGCCACTGAATTGCTCAATGTTCTATACTCTATTCAGCTCTATAACCATATCCCAGACTTGCTGTTGATGGGAACCTCACTCCCTCACAAGGAAGTCCATTCTATTTTTGGACCACTGTAAACGTTGGAAAGGGCAACGGCATCTAATCGTGGTCTGGAGCCCTTTTCCATGGGAAGAGGCTAATAGCTGTTGAATGACCACTGGTCAGGGGAACGGTACAGCCAGGGTTTTATGGTGTTTTAAAGGGTCCGGGTCTGTGTCTTGGTCACCTCTCAACCCCCAGGGCATTTCCTGGGCCTCGCAGATAGGAGATTGCTCCCCGCTTACTCCAAAACAGAGTGTTCCTCATGGGAGGCCACTTCCTGTCTTGGTATCCAAAATGTTCTCCCACCAGGGAAGCCCCTGCCCTGGGCTGGGCCTCTCCTTCCCACTGAATCTCAGAAGGCT
Source organism: Theropithecus gelada (assembly GCF_003255815.1). Classification (NCBI taxonomy): domain Eukaryota; kingdom Metazoa; phylum Chordata; class Mammalia; order Primates; family Cercopithecidae; genus Theropithecus; species Theropithecus gelada. The sequence continues at coordinate 167,859,754 of NC_037673.1, read as the reverse complement.
TCATGGAAGGCTGAGCGCTGCCATCTCCAGGATTTCTGGAGGTCAGAGCCTCAGCAGAAGAGGCAAGGTGGTAGATTTTGAAACTGGATGGCTCTGGTGGCTAGCCCCAACTCTGTCACCATGTGGCTGTGGGACCATTGGGTTTCAGTTTTCTCATCCCTAAAATGGTGACATGATGCCTTCCTCCCAGGTCACACCCGGGGAACGTGATTATGGAAGAATACCAGCTGCAGCTTCTTGAATGCTTGGCCTACCATTGATTTGCAGACATCCTTTTGCATCTTTCCATGAATGCGATGTTTTCTTAGCCCTACTTTACTTGCAGAAACTGATGCCTGGGAAAAAGTGACTTGCTCAAGATCTCACTGGCAGGAAGGGGTAGAGATGAGCCCACACTCAAAACTAACTGGTCTGAGTTTAGATTTCTTTGCCATTCTATGCCAATGCTGTCTATGCCTAATCACTTCATTCCTCTTTCCCCTTTCCAGTGCACACTTCAAAATGATCTTGGATTGCTCTTTAATGATTTCCTTAACCTGGTCTCTGTCTCAAAATCTCCTATAAGCTCTGAGAGGCCACGACCCCACCTTTCCTGAGATCAACACTCTCCCTAGCCCCTCCTCCTTCAGGCACAAGGGAGGTGCTCAGATGACATTTGCTTCCTTGGAAAAGGATAGAAGGGTTGCATCTTGCCCCTCTTTGTCTCTCTTCACGTACACACAGCTGTGCACACAGTCGTACAAGCGTGTGTATTGTGCACACATTGTACCCATTCACACACACGTACAGACACACTCACATTCCCCACACAGACACACATGTCCTCCCACGTGGATATACACACTCACAGACTAGACACGCAGTGAACACATACTTGCCACACACACACACACACACACACTCTCACAGGCTGTACACACACTTATACATATTCACCATTTACACATTCACACACAGACACACACGCCACATGCACTCACACAAGTGCTCACACACTCACACACGCTTATACACTCCCGTACACTCTGCCCCGGCGACTGTCTCCTCAGTGAGCGAGGGTCCCAGGTGGGGCCCGACTGCTGGTTCTCAGCTCCTCATAACCCTGCCTGGGGAGTGAGGCCTCACTTGGAGGTGCCATTGTCAACAGGCACGCTTTCTACCAAGATTGTTTTTAAGCATGGACATTCCAAATGCATTTAATTTCCAGCCATGGGTTGAAAGCAAGCCGTTTTGTACACGTCACATATATTTTCGCTCTGGGAAGCCCTGTGTCTGGAGCCGAGGCCACCACATGTGTGTGCCAGGGGGTAGGGCGAGGGGCTGGAGCGGCAGAATGGCTTTTCCATGTGGGTAATTGTGGTCATCAGGAAAGTGTCTCGCAGCAGGCTATGCTTTCTCAGTTTACCAAAGCCCCAGCATCTGTTCTGAGACAGAGCTGCTGAGTTTAGGGCAACCCACGGCTCAGCCCATTCGTGTCAGCAAGCCACCTTCACTGACAAAATCTGAATCTGTAGACAAGAAAGGAAGAGAAGAGAAAAGTAAAGAAAAGACAAGAAAAGAAAAGGCGCAGGGAGAGAGAGGGGGGAAGAGATGTTGACACATGTTCTGAAGTGGCCAAGGAATTCTGTTTACTCCTTGTTGATATTTCTGCCTTTTGTTGTGGCAAAGACCTGCCTTTTACTGCATTGTTGAAACATCTTCAAAGTCTGGAAATCTGAGGGGCATTCCAATAAAAACCTTTGTTGGGCTGCAGTGGAGAGAACCCCAAATTCAAATCAGGTCTCAGTACTTGGCAGCAGCAGCGAGAACTGGGCAGCAGCAGTGAGAACTGGGCAGCCTGAGCCAGAGAAGAGGGAGGAGGCCAGGAACCCCTGTCTCTGTGACAGGAGAGGGTACAGGGCACTTGAGGTAGAGGTTCTTGCCAACTGAAGGGTCCCCGAAAACACGGCGGGGTCACATGGAACCTGGATCAAACCCTAGCTCCACCACTAATTCAATGTGTTATCTTGGACCTGCCACTCTGAGCCTCAGTTTTCACATCTGTAAAATGGGTGTATGTCTGTGCGTGTGTGTGTGTGTGTGTGTAAGTAACCATCTATAAAGCTTGTGTATAGCTTAGAGACAAAGTGTGTAAAGTGCTTGGCACATGGGAGTGTTAACAGATTTTAATTCCCCATCTCCTTGCTAACAGAAAAATCTGGCTGTGCCTTAGGGCCCACCTTCTTCACTCCAAGAAGTGAGTGTCCCAACATCTCTAGGAATAGGTATCATCTGGCATCTCCTGTTCCCTCCACCTCCCAAGATGAAGGAAGGCCAGTCTGTGGGTCTGTCCGAGATAGGAGGCCAGTCCTGTGCCCATCTGTCTGGACCAGAAGTTGCCCACAGCAGGCTGATGTGGGCTGACACTGTGTGGCCCACCCAGATGGGAATCAAGAATGGAAGCAACCAGTCCACACGAGCAAGGGATGCCCTAGAAGGGAGGGCATCTCATTTTTGTCAAGTGTATCTCTGTCATCTGTAGGCATTGCTCATCTTTGTCCTAATCAGAGGTAGAGATGGCTCTTATGCGGGCCCCTCTAGTCCATCCAAGCTGAGCAGGGCAGCCTCCATGTCCACAGTAAATCTTGGACATCATTCAGTTTGAGCTGTTCATTATGATGGCCCATGCTTATTAGGCCACTCATCCATCCATCGATCCATCCACCCATCCATCCATCCACCATCCATCCATCCATCCACCATCCATCCATCCATCCCCCCACAGATCCACCCATCCACCCATCCACCATCCATCCACCATCCATCCATCCATCCATCCATCCACCTACCCATCCACCCCTCCACCATCCATCCACCCACCCATCCACCTACCCATCCATCTATCCATCCACCCACTAATCCATCCATTTATCCATCTGGCCGTGTTCCAGGTTTCATCCATGTGCTGGGCTTCAGAAATGCGGCTCAATAGGACCAGCCTGGTGGGAGAGACAGGCATGCAAACCCCAAGAGATGGCTCAGTACTGCAGGAACCCAGAAGGGAACTTGACCCAGTCTGACAGAGGCCAAACAGGGTGAGAGTGGGCCTGGCAGTCTTCTCAGAGTAGAAGATCCTTAGACTGACCACTTTTGTCCAAGTTTCAGGATGACATTATTAATTGCCTGGGCCTCAGGACTAAAAATTTCCTTTAAAACTGTGGCCAGGGGCCTGGCTCATGAGACAATGTTTGTATGACTGGGGAGTCACTGTCAATGAGGGCAGGGGTGGGCAGTCCAGTGTTTGAGGGAGGAACACAGCATTGACTGTCATCTAAGGAAGCCTTGCCACCTCAGAGCCCCCATTGGGCTGGATGTCCAGGAACTGCCCTCTGTGCTGGGCACTGAGGGGCCAGGGCGGGCAAGGGCAAGTGTCCTCCCTTTCTCAAAAGAGAAAACGATGAATGAATGATGTTCCAGAGGAGAGGTAGGGTGACTGGGGTCACAGAACTCAGATATCGGGCCCTGTGGTCGAGGAAGGCTTCTGAAGGAAATGACCTTCTAGCTGGAACCTGGGGGTGGAGTGGACATTAGTCAGGTGAGCAGCAGCAGAGAGGACTCCAGCAGAGGGAACAGCAAATCTGAAAAGATGACAGAAGCCCCACAGTAGGGGGGCGCTGAATAATTTTCATATGGCTGAAGCCGGAGAGTAAAGGAGCTGCAAAGAGAAGCAGGGGCCGGGTTGTTGGGACTGAGGTCCTTCGGGCAGGGCTTGACACTCACTGGGTTCACTGGGTTCGCCTGATTTTCTGACCTACTCTATTCTGGATCCTTCTTGTCCATTCTCTGCTCTGCCCCAGGGTGAGTCTGCTAATTGCAAATGTGGCTGCCTTTTCCTTCTGCTTAAATCCTCTCTAGATCTCCATTACTCTCAGGGTAAAATCCAAGCTCCTTACCATGGCTTTTGAGGGTCCAGGGTTGTAAGAGGTAATGGAGTAAGCAGTCAAGACCTTCAGCTTGGCCAGGAGTGGTGGTGCACGCCTGTAATCCCAGCACTTTGGGAGGCCAAGGTGGGAGGATTGCCTGAGGCCAGGAGTTCAAGACTGGCCAACGTGGTGAAATCCCGTCTCTACTAAAAAATACAAAAATTAGCTGGGCATGGTGGCACACACCTGTAGTCCCAACTACTCAGGAGGCTGAGGCAGGACAGTTGCCTGAACCCAGAAGGCGGTGGTTGCAGTGGGCCAAGATCGCGTCACTGCACACACAAAAAAAGACCTTCAGCTGTAGGGCAGGTAGACTTGGGTTGTAGTCTCAGATGCCCTGTTATTAGTTGACCTTGGAGAAAGAAACTGCTTTACCTTTCTGAGCCTCAGTTTCCTCATCTGTAAAGTGGGCACAGTAAATGAGATGATGCCTGTGTTCCCCAAGAAGCTTCCAATAAGTGACATATCTGTGGCCACTGACAACCTCACGAGCCTCATTGTCCATCTCTTACCTGCTTGTATGTTTTACAGCTAGCACCTGTGGATACTGGAGTGCTTGGTACTATTTCCCGCCTCCCTGCCTTGGCTTATACAGTACCCTCTGCCTAGAATACCCTCTTTGTGATGGATTACCCTGACAACCTACTCACCCTTCAAGACCCAGCTTGGAGGTCATTTCCTCTGAGGAGCCCTCTCTGATTTTCCTCCCCATTGTTGCCCCATCATCATAAAGAGCACCACTGAACTTTCCAAAGCCTATCTCACCTCCACGCCTGAACACCTGCTAGTTCAGGGGCAGGTCCTCTTGCCTCTTGAACCTCAAGGGCCAGGCATGGAGTCTGACACCTGGCCAGTCTGACAGAGGAGAAAGCCCAGACTCACTGCACACATTTATTCTGACTTGATTCTGTTTGCATCTCTCTTTTCCAGGGTAGGAATGGGGATGGGCCACTCCTGAGCCAGGCATTTGCTTATGGGGTCTCTTCAGTTGTTTGGCTCCAGCCCAGGTCCCCCAGCAGGAGGCTGGTTCACTGCAAGACCAATCTGCTGGCTGCTGGTCATCTCCTTTCAAGACACAAAGACAGTGTGCATGCTCCAGCTTCAGGCTTCCTCCTGCTGGAACTTGGGCTGGCCTGTGCCACTCCTGGCCATGGGAAGCCTTGGTGCATTGGCGCTCTTGTTTTGCCCTGCCCGAGTGATGATGGGCAGGCTCCAGCCTTCTGCTACCTCATGCCCAGGAAACACCTCCTGGGTCATTGCCAGGTTCATGCATAGGGCAAGGCCGTTGCCTCTCCCACCAGTGCCCCCATACAGGGGTAATGAGGATGGGGGAGTGCTCACCCCAAGTGGGCTTCTGCCCCAAGGTTTCAGGGGAGAGGGGCCAGGTCTCAGGCTTGTGTTTAGGCTGTGGAAGGTCCTGACTGGAAAAGATCTCAGCATGGCTAGAAAAGATCTCAAAACTTTCATTTTCATAAGAATATCCAAAATTCCCCACTGCCTACCATATGCCAAGTTCTGGGGTGAATGCTTTACATTGCTTTAATCTCACTTAACTTTACAACCCTACAAAGTACAGACAGTTACTATCCCCATCCCCATTTTACAGATGAGGAAACTGTGGCTCAGAGAGGTTAAGTAATATGCCCAAGGTAACACGGCCAGCAGCGCTGGAATTTGAACAAGAAAATTACACTTAATGGGCTTAATGCTCTGTGTTATACATGGAGAAACTGAGGCCAGAGGGGGAAAAAGTCCAGGTCTTTTCTTGCTTTACTTCATTGTTGAAGAAAATCCACAAAAATCTTTGCCTTTTGTTTGTTTGACTGTGGGGTCACCCAGACCTGGGTTCGATCCCAGCTGAGTGACCTTAACCAGGCAACTACAGTTGTCTGAGTGTCAGTTTCCTCATATGTGAAATGGGACTACCATGCCCTCCCCTGTGCAACTGTGAGGGGTTGTAAGTGAAAAAGGGCTGGACACAGGGTCTGGCAGGGATGAGCGAAAAAGGCCTGTAGGGGATCAGTTCCCTTGACTACTATCGCTCCATCAGCTTCTGTAAGGTGTTTATGGCTCCAACAGTAAGAGCCACAGAGTGACAGAGACTAAGACCCAGCAGTGCAGGGCAAAAGATAAAAAAGAACTGGAGGAGAGGAGAGAAGTTACACCACGAGGCCTAGAGAAGATAGTCACTCTCTCCTTCACCTGCTTCTTCTGCAGTGTGGTTAAGCAGGGGTCTCTGGAGCCAGAATGCTTAGGCTCCAATCTTCGCACTACCACTTACTATTAAGAGTTCTTGGACTTTGGGAAAACTATTTGGTCTCTGTGTTCCCATCTGCAAAATGGGACAAATAGCAGTGACTATCCCATAGGCTCACGGTTGTGAGCGTTAACTGGGCCAAGGCAAGTAGCACAGGGCCTGGCTTAGAATACGGGTCTTGTTGCTGAGCACCTGCTCTGGGTCAGGGCCTGGGGAATCACGTGCCACCTCTGTGATAATGTATGTCCTTATACACTTCACGTTATAGTGGGGAGACAGATAAGGGAGCACCCAGCTGCATGAGGAGTCATGGACACTGCGAAAATTAAACTTAGAGTGTAGCTCTGAGCTTCCTAATGGCCAAGCCAGAGAGAAACAGATGATGTGGTTTTCATTGTCTAGAAGTACATGAGATAGACAATTATTTTTCCGGGCCCCCAATTCTTATTGTGCTTATGGAGAGAAAGGGGATGCAGATAGGTTAAGCCACTCAAGCAAGGTCACACAGCTAATAAGCTAGCAAACACTAGCTGCGTCTCAATGTGCTCCCTTCCTAAGCCTGAGGCCTCTCTGCTGTTTTAGACTGCTGATCACAGGATACCATGTTGCCATGCATGGCTGGTCTACGTGCATCTGCATGAGAGCAACCTTCCATCCCTGCCCCCATAGGTTGGCAAGTGTGCAGTAGCCAGGGATGTTGGACCTGAACTTTCTGGTGAGCAGACACTTTGCAGCCACGTGGAGGGGAAAACAGACAGTCTGTGGGCCATTTCTGCTACATTAGAGAGGAGACAGTGCGATGAAAAACGGAACTTCCAATAGGTTTGAGCCATAGAAAATTGCTGCTATTTGACCATTTTTGCCTATAAAAATGACAATATCACATGGTTCAACCTAATAATATTTACTTAATATCGTGCTTTAAAATCCTAAAATAGATTCACTTATTCTCTTTGATCTCTTCCTATGAAATAATGTCCAGAAATTCATGGGGTCGACGTGCTAGTTATATTGTTTTCTTGAGTGGATACATACCTACTACCATCTCATAGACAGTCCATCCATGTGCCTCTTGAAGTCATCTATTACAGGCAATGGTTTGAGAGGACACCGAGGAGGGCAGTAGAGTGTGGGCCTAGGGCTGGGCCTCCTGAGTTACAGCTGGGGCCGCTGCCTGCTTGGTGTGCTCATCTCACCTGATGGTTAATTCTATGTATCCACTTGGCTAGGTCATACTGCCCAGATATTTGGGGAAACATTATTCTGGATGTCTCTGTGGGGGGGTTTTTGAGCAAGATTAACATTTACATGGATGGACTTTAAGTAAAGCAGATGGACCTTCCTATAGTGGGTGGTCCTCATCCACTCGGCTGAAGACCCGAATTGAATAGACAAGCCTGACCTCCCTCAGCAAGAACGGCTTCTGCAGCACATGGCCTTCCGACTAGAACCGCAACATTCACTCCTCCCTGGGTCTCCAGCCTGCCAGGCCCACCCTGAAGATTTTATTTGCCGGGCTCCGAGATTGCATGAGCCAGCTCTTTAAAGTAAATCTATCTATCTATCTATCTATCTATCTATCTATCTATCTATCTACCTACCTACCTACCTACCTATCATCTGTATCTATCTATCTGTCTATTTATCTATCATCATCTATCTATATCTATCATCTCTATCTATCATCTATCTACTATACCTGTGTATCTATCTATTGTCTATCTACTCTATCATATCTATCTCTATCATCTATATCTATCTGTCCATCTATCTATCATCATCTATCTATATCTATCATCTCTATCATCTATCTACTCATCATATATCTCCATCTATGTATCTATCATCTATATTTATCTATCTATCATCTATCTATGCCTATCATCTCTATCTATCATCTATCTACTGTATCTATCTATGTATCTATCATCTACTACTCTATCTATATCTATCATCTATCTCTATCTATCTGTCTACTATCTATCTATCTACTGTATATAGTATGTGTGTATCTATATGGACATATAGACATATGTAAACATTCTATTGGTTCTGTTTCTCTGGAGAACCCGAACTAGTTCTACTCTTCTGGGCCATGGCGTTGCTATTAACTTGGCTGTGCTGAGGCATAGATGAGACGACATGCCTAGTGAGTGCTGAGTAAATGTTATCTATTGCTGGTACCATTGTTATCAGTGTTACTGATATTAGATGGGGGAGCACTTCTGATCCCTGCCACATGCCCTGACCTCTCTCATACACTCCTTGTTTCCCCAGAAGGTGCCTGTCCTTAGGGGGCATTTCCTCCTAGGGGCCTGGGCTCTGCCTGCCAGCCCCACATCCCCTATGCACACATCACATGCCCAGGCTCCGGCTGGTTGGTTTGAGAGTCTGGGAGGCTGAGAGCCTTCATGGAAATGAACGCTGCATTGGCGCCAGCAGGGCTGCTGTGGGGTTTAAATGCGATGTGGCCTGAGCAGCCTTTGCCACATACTACTCGGACACAAGGCTTGTTTCTCCACTCTTGTGTCATGTGAAATCTGACTCAGGATATTGAGTCTCAATACTTTAGGGGTGGAAAGTGGGAAGGCTTCCTTTCCCTAAACTTGTACAAGAATTCTGGGAACCTCATCAGACTGAAAATGAGGACCAAGCATCTGATCTTCTTGGGCCATGGTTTATTGGAAGGCAAGGAGTCCTCCGCTTGTGGCATCCACTCCTCAGCACCCATCTGGGCCATGAAGTCTTTCCTGGGTTTCTGAGGCCCAAGGGAGGCAAGGCTAGCTTCCCAAGTGTCCGGCCTGTGCCGCTGCCCCAGGTGCCATGCTCAGAAGGGCCTCACTCTTGTTTCATTCTCTCTGCCACTATCTTGAAATCCAGAACAACTTTTGAACAAAGGACCCACATTTTCATTATATGCTGGGCCCTGGGAATTATGAGGCCAGTCCTTCTCCAGGAGTCCAACAATGTGCCATCATCCTTGGAGATTCCACCCGCCCAGGGCCCTCATGGGGGTGGGAGGCCTGTTGGTTGTAAGTGAGGCCGTCTCCCTCAACCACACGCTCATTCTTAGAAATCTCACCCCTTTTTCATCCCTTGGAACCAGCCCCTTTTAGACAAGCCAGTTATTTGTGTCTCTGAACCTAAGATTTTGAAAGTACAGCCCCTTACTCTCCCATGGGCCAAGGAAACCTTGGTCCTCCAGGACATAAAGTCTTCCTTTCCTTCTTGAAAAAGAAAAGGGGGAAATCCTCTTACTCTTTCACGGCGAGACCCCTGGAATCCTTCACACAGCTCATCCCTCCATCAGAGAATATCTCCCTCAGCGCTGGATAAATGGTAGGTCCCTTCCCTACCTGGCTCTACAGCCTGACGTTGGGCATTATTGCTTCCATTGCAAAGACGAATAGACTAACATCCAGAGAGATTCAGAGCCTTGCTGATGATCACAGAGCCTCCCATCCTCCTCTTCTCAGAGTTTCTGCAGACCTGGCCAGAGAAGTGAGGAAATGAGAGCATGTGTGGGTAAAGGTACTGTTTATACAATTTTTGCTCCTCTAAACAAAAAGTCTTGGATCAGTTTTTAACTTAGAGAAATTGCAACTATTCCCCATTATGGCAGACATGTTTTAAGAGAATGTTAACTCTCTGTGCTGGGATGACAGGCGTGAACCACTGTGCCCGGCCGACATGCCTTAAGAGTTAACATTCTTGTCTCATTTATTCTTCACGGCAGCTCTATGAAGTATTGTGTTAAGGCTTCCTTTTACAAGATGGGAAAACTGTGGTTCGAAGAAGTTGAGAACCACACCCAAGGTCACAGAGAGCTAGAGAATTTGGAACTGGGCAGGTAGTGTCAGCTGCAGCCCAAGGTGGAAGCCTAAACCTACTCTTGGTAGCTGGGAAATTCTGAAATGCTGCCGCGTCCAAGCCACGTCCTGCTCTGCAGTGGGGAATGTCTACGCGGGAGACACAGAGGTGCTCAGAGGATGGTTTCAATTTTCAAGCCGTGGTCTGACCACTCATGTTTTTGAAAATTAAAAATTAAATCTTGGCCCTGAACCGAGAGCAAAGATGCAGTATTCTGCTCTTGGAGCCCTGCCTGCTCACCCTCGTGAATTGGGAGTTCTATACTGTGAGGGATATGGCAATTTCAGCTGCCAAAGAATAGATCACACTCCCTGCAGCCCTCGAACCCAAGAGTTATTGCTGTGGGTAGAGAGCTGGGCGGCTTTGCCCCAGGGATGATGAATTGGGAAAGGCCATGACATTTCGGGGTCTTCCAGAAACACTATCCAGGCGCAGGAAGGAGCTGTGTGCTTGAGGGAGGGCTGCCAGGGGACAATGAGTTCAGGATTCTGAGGACAAACTGATTCATATGAGAGCTGCGGGAGTGGCCAGGGTGCCACTGGGAAGTGTGGGTTGCTGAGATAGTCTCCCACAGGAACCTCCGGGTCTTCCTTGCCCTTCCTTCTTCCTCTCCCTGACTGCATCATGGAAAGCCCGACATCTGTTTCTGAATAACCCTCACCTCTGTTCTCCCATCAGCCCGCTCAGGCCTCGTCCTGCCTGGATGGCTGTCACTGCCCCTTTGTGGGACTCCCTGCCTCTGTCTTGCCCGCTCCACACTGGTCAACCCCACCACATTTGGAGGTGCACAACCCTCAGGGGTCCCTACTGTATAAGCCTGACACACTGAAGGACTTGACTGTGGCCACACTCTCCAGCTTTGTCTTCTGCCACCTGCCCCCTGATCCAGTCATGCCAAGCCACAGAGGTTCCCCAAATATGCCATGATCTTTCCCACCTCTAGGCCTTTGCGTCTTCCACTCCTCTGCTGGAGACACTCTGCCTCCTTTGTCGGTCCCCCTCCCACCCTGCCCACTTCACCAAGTTGAAGCTCCCTGAGGGCAGGAACCAGCAGACCTGGATTCCATGTCCCAGCTTTCCATGTCTGTCGAATTAAAATGAAATGAAAATAAATTTGCCTGTGCATCTCAGGACTCCACACCAGCTCTCGTGGAGTTTGAAGCCCAGAAACAGAAGATGAAGAGGAGGAAAATTCTCTTATTAGAGCTCCTCTCTGAAATCAGAATCTGATTGATTTTTTGTTGTTCGGCAAATATTTCTTGAGCACATACTGCGTTCCAGGTTCAGTATGGGGCTCTGGGCTAGATACTGTGTTGTTGGATGCTATTATATAGGTGCAGAGAGACACAGCTTCCTGGAGGGCAGAGGCACAAGTCCACGAGCAATTAGATGTGCGAATGAATAAATGTTGCAAACTGCCTAGAGGCACCAGTCAGAAAAACCAGGAGCAACAAGTGGAAGGTTGGGGGTGCCTTGGATGATGTGGTCAGAGTTTTCTGGGAAAGGGAGGCTTTTTTTTTTTTTTTTTGTGACATGGAGTCTCACTCTGTCACCCAGACTGGAGCACAATGGCATAATTTCTGCTCAGTGCAACCTCTGCCTCCCAGGTTCAAGCAATTCTCCTGCCTCAGCCTCCTGAGTAGCTGGGATTACAGGTGCACACCACCATGCCTGGCTAATGTTTGAATTTTTTACTAGAAATGGGTTTCACCATGTTGTTCAGGCTAGTCTTGAACTCCTGACCTTGTGAGCCGCCCGCCTCGGCCTCCCAAAGTGCTGTAAGCAGAGGTCTGGAGGCCTTAGGGGAGAGGTGTCCAGGCAGAGGGGAAAACATGGGCAAAGGCAGACTGCAGTGCTGGGGGACAACTGCAAAGGAATGCTTTAACTCCCCCATGGTGCCTGGGCGGCAAGGAGAGAAGGCTCTCCAGACCTCCACTGTGCCTGGGGCGGCAGTCTAGCCTAGTGGTCTGAACTCTGGAGCCCCGCTGCCTGGGTTTGAACATCATTTCAGCATATAACGACTGGTGATCTTGGATAACGTGACCATCTGTGACCTCCCCTTCCTGAACTACCCATAAAGGGGAAAATAGTACATAGGGTCATCACCAGATTAAATGAGTTAATGAATGCCAAGCACCTGGAATAGTGCCTGGCACTTAGTAACAATGTAGTAGGCTTCAGCTAGCATTGCTATGATTCTTTTTTTTTTTTTTTTTTTGAGATGGAGTCTCACTCTGTTGCCAATATTGCAGTGCAATGGTACGATCTCAGCTCACTGCAACTTCCGCCTCCTGGGTTCAAATGATTCTCCTGTCTCAGCCTCCTGAGTAGCTGGGATTGCAGGCACCCATGACCACGCCTGGCTAATTTTTGTATTTTTAGTAGATACAGGGTTTCACCATGTTGGCCAGGCTGGTCTCAAACTCCTGACCTCAGGTGTTCCGCCCGCCTCGACCTCCCAAAGTTCTGGGATTACAGGCGTGAGCCACAGTGCCCGGCCTGTTATGATTCTTATTAACCACTAGGCCTCAGATGTCTGGAAACTGCCCATCAGCTGCCAGCAGAGAGTAATGTGTGTAAAGGCCACCAGCCTCGAAGCCCTTTTTAGGGAAACATCTACATCATGTTGACATGTGTCCCAGGTGAATCTGGTTTGGTCTACTCGGCAGCTGGTTCCCCAGGGAAAATTCTCCCTGAGACTTTATTGGGTACAGGGACAGGTAGGTTTGCCTGTTTATCCCTTCCTTCCCTCGAGTGTTCCCACCCAGGGAAGCGTAGGTGCCGTAATGGAAATCTGAGGTTTATATTCTCATTAAACGTGATGAGCAACCCGATCCTATTGGTGTACAACCTCGTTTCATCCAGCTATCAAGCTCCGGGCCTTAACAAAATCAAAACATTAAAAAAAAAAAATCTGTTTAAAAGCACTTTTACTATTTGTTTTCCAACAGCAGTTTCCCTCCGATTTAAAATCATATGATTTGAGTGAAATATGACCCATATGTCTCTGATTCATTTGCTGATTAACTAATTTTCAACTGTAAAAATTGCTTTGAAATGACAAAGTTTCACACAAAATCTCAGCACCATGATTATTTACACTTGGACATCAAACAGCTCTTGTGAAATATTCTGTGAAGTGACTGAGGGGCTTTTTGGATTAAAATTTTGCTTTCTTTTGAATTCATCATGGCCGCTGCTGTTTCTTTTTCTCCTCTTCTTCCTACTTCTTTTCTCCCCCATTTCCTTCCTTTTCTTCTTTTATTTTTAACAAGGATTCAGTAGAGCTTGGGTATTGAAAACCTACTTGACATTTAGACTCAGCATGGTGAATGAAATTGCTCGTAAACCCATCCAAACAAGCGCATGGTCCCATTGTACCAAACTCTGGTTTCCTAGAAAACTGGGCACATTTACCCAGTAGGGCAAACAGGAGAAAGTGGGCTTCGAGGGCTGGCAAGGTGGGAAGGACATTCTGAGCATGTTCAGCTTGGCATGTTCAGGCTGAAATAAAAAAAAAAAGATACCCTAAGATTTCAACACTGGGAATCAAGTGGTCTACGGATGTTTTTTGGGAGGGTATTTGAAGAGAAAAAAAAAACCTAGGGAAATTGGTTGAATGTTTTCAAGAGAAAATGTGTTTGTTCAAAAGTTAAAAGTTAAGGGATCCAAGGTCAAGGGCAGATTTTTGTCTTCCTATTTATTTTTATCCTAGATTCTTCCCTAGCCCCACATCTGATTCTTTGCCAAGTGCCATGGAATTTTCTCTCCCTGAGCCCTCTCCCCGTGTTCTCCATCTCCCCTAAAGCAGCATTTCTCTACGTCTTCCAGGACCTAAACCATCAAACTCACCTCTTCCCACTGGTCTCCTGTCCCCACCCTCCACTGCATCCCAGGGGGAGCTGTCTAGAATGGAGATTAGAGCATGTTCTTCTGATGCTTAAGATTGGTCCGTAGTAATGGTCTGTGTCTCTGAACACTTCCTCTACATGGATAAGCAATTCCTCTGTGCTTATCATGACTTTGCCTCAGTTTGCCCTCACTTCCATTCTGTGAAGTTGTCCTCCATCCTTCCTGTTTCACAGATGGGGAAGCTGAGAATCAGATAGACTGTATCACTCAGAGAGGCAGGGTCAGGCCAGGGGATCCAGTCCAGAGCCCCCGCCCTGAGCCTGAGGTGCTACCTCCCTAGGGTACCTGCAGGAGCAAATCCAAACGCCTGCGTGGTCCACAGGCCTGAAGACCCTCGCTGGGCCCCTCTCTGCCACACCTCACACTCCTCTCCCACATCCACCCTCGCCTCCAGCTATGCCAAACTATGAGTTCACACGTCCACACCCGGGCACAGGCTGTTCCCTCTGGTAGGAAACACCCTCTCCTCACAGCCCCAGCTCTGCCCAGCATGCTCTGTTCATTCTCAGGACTAAGCTCCAGGACTCCTCTTCCGGGAAGGCTCCCTCACCTGTGGAATGCCACCATCTTTGCCCACTTGGCATCCTCCTCCCCCTTCTCACGGTGATGGTGTCCTGATTTGCATGGGGCTGGCTTCCTTCAATTTCAGAACTGAGCAGAGGACCCAGACCTGGCCAATAGTCAATCAATGATTCCACCTTTATGGAGACTACAGTGAGTGATTGAGAGAATGGCACGTGACCTGAGCAAATTCACCAACACTCAAACCTGGGAATTTGGTTGAAATTAAAAGTAAACAGGACCTCTCCTTTCAGAGGGGTTGCTAACCATGTTGACCTCGGAGGGTGCTTCTGGTGGACAACTTGCCTGTCAGAGAGTGGTGCCGTCTTCAAAATAGTCAGTGTGGCTGAAAGCACAGCTGAAGCAGGGGAGAGACTCCTGTTGACATTCTTGAGTTCCTGCATAAAGCCATCCTTGAAGCCAGTTGCCCTGAACTTTTCAGAAACATGAGCCAATCAGTCTCTGCCCCACCCCTGACTTTTTCCCTCCTTAAACCAAGTTAAGTTGGAGTCCTGTCACTTGCCATCAGAAGTCATGAAGAACACACCATCCAAGTTCACACTTCTGTCCTCTGTGCCACCTCAGGACCTAGTGTCACTTCTATCACTTCTGGTATTGCCACCTAATTACAATTTGTTCACTCATGTAACTCTGCTGCTGGACCCCAAGCTTCTTGAGAACAAGGACAGTGACTTCTTTTTCTCTGTTGTCTCAGCCAGGCTAAGAAGCAGCAGGTTGGCATTAAAGTCATGGACACTGAAGTCAACCAGACCTGGGTTCAAATCCTGGCTCTGCCTCTTGCTGACCGTGAAGCCTCAGTTAAGTTCCTCACTCTACCTCCTTGAGTCTCAATTTCCTGAATGCTTATTATAAAGGGGCATTATTAAGAATGAATGAGGTCATTTCCACTGCCTTAGCTCAGTGCTTGGCCTCTATGAGGCATTTTATAAGGGGTACCTGTGGTTATTATTACACGTTGGTCCCGTGGAGTCAGTCCTATGAGAATCACAGATCATGGCATGGCAGACCAGGGGTGGGGATGGTTCACACACAAGCATAGCCACAGTTACCCGAAGTGGTAGTAGTGTTGTTCCCAGATACTTGGAGACTCAGGACTGGCAGGAGTTTAGGAGTGTGGGAGGAAGTGGGCAGCTCCTCTCAGCCCTGCCCCTGAGGCCATGGCAGTTCTCAGGGAGGGAGTGGGCATGGGTGTGTGAGCAGAGAAGGAAAATCCACCCTCCCAAGGTTTCTCCCCATGACCAGCCCCCATGCCCTCACTCCAGACTCAGAGCTGGGGTTCTTTGCTCTGGAGAGAAGTGTATTGTTAGGAGCTCAGGCGTTGGAGTCAGGCAGTCCTGAGTTATGACCTTGGCTCCCCACCTTCCTAGCTGTGTGTCTCTAGGCAAGATAGCTACCATCCCTGAACCTCTCTTTCCTCATATTCAAAATGAGTTTTTTAGAAGAAAAATGAGATCATGTAATTTAAGCTCTTAAACCAGTGCCAACAAATGGGAACTATTATTTTTAAGGATTAAAATAAAATCCATGAGGGATTTTAACTCCCTGCGGCCCTGGCATTGAGTTGGTCATTTGGAGGCAGCAGGGCCTTGGACTCCAGGATGGACACACTCAGTCCTCCCTCCAGGACACTGTGGTGACTGAGCATGTGCACGACGTGGTCTCACTGCCTGTCTTGGAATTCTCGCTTACCCTGCAAGTTACACAAATTCCCCGTGCCTCAGTTGCCTCACTTATAAAACAGAGATAAAAACAGCTTCTACTTCATTGGGGAGTTTTGAGGATTAAATGACCTAATGCATGCAATATACTTAGAACTGTGTCTAACACATGGCAAGTGCTTAATAAACATTAGCTATTAGTCATTTCTAGAGTAATTTAGTGACTGCTCATTGCATTAAGAGACCTCCATCTCAAAAGAAATGGAGGAAAATGTTCTTGTCCTCAGTAAATGTAGAGTCTAAATGGGGGCCACAGTGATTAATAACAATAATGATAATAATGATAGTTACTGAGTTTTAAAGTGGAAGTGATTGACTTACTTTGATTTGGGGAGGAACAAAAGTCAAGGGAAGGTACCACGAGCTCCTGGCGCAATGGACCATGTGGACCCAGCGCTTGAGAGAGCGCCCCCAGTGGGCAGGCGGAGGTGGGCTCTCAGCGTACCGCCTTCCCAGTCAGCCACAGGAGTGGGGCGGGGCGGGGTGGGGCTGAGGCTCAGTAGTGATTGATCTAGGGGTGGACACGTGACCCACTCAGGTCCCTTTGCTGAGGTTTTTCATACTGGAGATGGCTGGAAGAGCTGTCTTTTCCTCTCTTGTCTCAGGGCTGTGAGACCACACACAGGCTGGAGCTGCATGGGCCACGCATCCAGCCTCATGGGGTGAGCAGACCCAAGGGGATGAAGCCAAGGTAACACAGAGCCTAGAGGTGAGAAGGAGAAAGGGTGTAGAGAAGAGAGAAATGGGAAGTGGGGTAGGGAGGGTGAGAGGAGGAAGACAGAGAAGGAGACTGGGAGAAAAAGCGGACTCCCAGTTCCTGGGTGCTGTGGCCCCTGTTGCCAGCATCACTCTGTTCTGTGGTTCCGTGAACTAATGAATTTGCTGAGCTGCTTGAGGTACCGTGTTTCATAGCCTCTAACATGCCATCGATTGTAAGATGCACTATTATTTAATGTGCCAGTTAACTCTCAATGGATTGCAAAGCACAATGTTAAAACGTGGAACTTAGGGCAAAGGGGATGTCCTTGAAGAGATGAATATGATGGTTCAAACTGGGCTTCTGTTTCTCAAAGAAGAAAAATTCCAGTTCATTCATGTGCTCTTCCTCCCCACTCTGGAAACACGCCCTGACACAGAAGGCCTGCAGTGTCTTCATCTCTTACAGAAGAGGTCTTTGGAAGAAGGGGGCAGCACAGCCCATTCACCTGTGGACATAGAGGAATAAGGTACAGAAATGCTCCTTCTTTTAAGCAGCAAAGTTGCAAGCTCTGGCCTGGGGCAGATAGTGGAGAGTCCTCCAGGAGCACCTCCTATGCACCAGGGTCACTTACTCTTCACATCAATCTTTGAGAGAGCTTCGGCTGCCACTGTTTTACAGCAGAGGAAAGTAAGGCCTGCTTCAATTAACCTACCCGACCAAGGTCAGGCATCACAGAGCCAAGATTCCAACCCTTCCCAACTGGTGACATCCTTCCTCCTGTGGAACTTGGCTGTCTCCTTGCGTTTGGTCTTAATTATCCCTAAAATTGTCAAACAAGACGCACTGCAGTGAGAAGCAAGAGTAAAAGTGTTACAGCTCAATGTCATCTCTCAGTGACTAAAAATAATGTTCACCTTCTGTTGTTCTTAGAAATTCAGGGGAAAAACAGAGGGCCACATTCCCAGCTTCTGATCTCTCCCTGTGGCCATTCTATTTTCATCTGAACATCTCTAGGTATGAATAGAGGATTCAAGGTATTGGGGGGCAGGCCTGGGATCCAGGCCTGGACTATCATTGGCTCAAGGTATAACTATGGGCAGGCCACTTCCCTCCCGTGGGCCTCAGTGCCCCCGTCTGTAATATGCCAGGAGCCAGGGTGGACTCGCTCACCTTTAAGGCTCTTTCAAGTCCAATATGAACTTTAGTTGGTAACTTCGCTTAAGCATTTTATAGCTTGTAAAGATCTCACTTGGTCCTCTGATGAGGCAGTTCTCAACCTATTTTCTGTTGGTACACACATAACGAGGTTGTTGTACCCGGTATTCTCCACAATTCCACTGGCTAGCTATAGTTTCACAATTTCCATCCCACTCAAAAGAACATATTAGAATGCAAATGAGGAGGGATGACATTGTCATAAGGCTAACCTTGGATATGCTCTAACTTATATAATTTTAACCCAAATCATTTGAAATATCAGTGCTTTGTTGTAAGCCTATAATTACATTGCCAGGCTTTTCCCAACTGTTTCTGACCCACAAGGTTGTCTAGACACTGGATCAAAGCCACGGCTGTAATGAGCTCAAAAGGAGACAGCACAGGCTTCACATCTGTGTAAGGAGCTGTAAGTAAATGGCATTTTAATAGCTGGTGTCCAGATTCCTTCTAGGAAAGGAATTGTGTTTTACTGTGAACTGAATTGAGGTGGAGGAGGGTGGGGGGGAGTGATCCTGAGGGCCTTGGGAGTCAGAGCTTCCAGGAGGAGAGCTGGGTTGCCCCACACAATAGAAAGAGAAGACGTGGAGTCCCTAGACATAACCCAGGAGGGAAGAGGTAAAGGGGAGAGGAGCCAGGCAGTGAAGGGAAGGCTGTGCTGTGTTGGATGTCTCCCTGCTCTGTGATTCTCAAACATTTAGATACTCCCAAGTCCCTGGTGAGGGGTGTGTGTGTATCCAGTAAATGAGGCCATCGGCCCACATACATATACCCATAGTGCAGGAACCAAGCATGGCTAATGATAGGACCTCAAACCTCTGCAAATGTGCAGAAGTCTTGGAAGTTCTTGTCTGCTCCAGTCCATGGGATTGGGGGTTTCAGGCCGTCCTAGTCAGACCTGAAGTGCTGTCAAAGCCCCATCCAACATCTGGGTTTTCACCCACTTTACAGATGAGAAGCCAAGAGAGTCTGGCAAAATTGGACAAAACTGGCTCTTTCCTTCCACTGGGCCCTGATTAGGCACTTGTTCTCTGTGGTTCCTGCTCCCAGTTTCTCCTGTTTTAAATTCTAACTTATTCATCAGCTTAGTAAACCCCCTTGATGACCCTAGCTTCTGCCCTTCCCTAACTCTGATTTACTTAGGTTTTTTTATTTTGAAATAATCTCAGATTTCCAAAAGCATTATTAAGATAGTACTAAGAGTTCCCATATAACCTTTACCCAATTTCCCTAATTTTAACATCTTCTGTAACATTTGTCTAAACTAAGAAAACTGATATGACACCATTAACTAAACTACTCATAGACTTTGCCTGAATTTCATCAGCTTTTCCCTAATATCCTGTTTCAGAATGCACTCCGGGGCACCATGTTGGATTTAGTTGTTAAACCTTCTTAGTCTCCTCCAATCTGTGCCAGTTCCTCAGTCGTTCCTTGTTTTTCATGACATTGCATACTATACATGTTGGCTCTCCATTTATGCATTTATCTACTAGTCAAATGGATCCATCAACTCATCCACGAGGTGGCCGGCCATGTGTGAGCCACTGGGAGCTCAGAAATGAATCAGGTGAGATCCCTGACTTCAAGGATGGAAGTCAAAGAGACTAGCAAGAAACTAGCATGAAATCAGACTAATAAAAGCTATGACAGAGGAAAAAGCACAGGGCAGAAGAGCTGAGCCCATGAGTACAAATGGAAGGGCTGGAGCCCAGGGCCGAAGCACAGAGCACCATATGTCAAACTTTGCCCTGAGGCAGAGGAATGATCCTTCCTCAAGGAGCCCCTGCAATGATATAGGGATCTTGATTCATAAGGCATCATTGCGGGGTGGGCAGACAACATCGTCCCATGACACAGCAGCATGCTTCCACAGAGATGCACGCGCTCCATCTGTGACAGGCAGGTATTATAGGTGCATTGTGCCTGCTCCCAAAATATGTTGAAGACTTAATCCTTCGTACCTGTGAATGTGATCTGATTTGGAAACAGGGTAATAAAATTAAGATGAAGTAATACTGAATTAGGATGGGCCCTGATTCAATGACAGGTGTACTTACAAGATGAGAGAAATTTGGACCCAGACACGCAGGGAAAATGCCATGTGACCATAGGGGCAGACATTGAAGTGATGTATCAACAAGCCAAGGAGCGCCAAGGATTGAGGGTAACCACCAGAAGCTGGAAGGAGTAAGAGGGGATCTTTCCCTAAAGTCTTCAGAGAGAGCATGGCCCTGCCAATCCTTTGACTTCAGACTTCCAGCTTCCAGAACTGTGAGAGAATAGATTTTTGTTGTTCCAGGTCACTGTGTTTACAGTAATTAGCTATGATAGCACTAAGAAACTAATACAGTAGCTTCTAGAATGGCTCCCAGTGGCCCCCACATCTTGATATCTGTGCCCTTGTATAATCTCCTCCTCCTTGTATAATCACTGAGCGCTGCTGAGGAAGAGAATATGGTGAAAGTGATGAATGTCACTTTCAAGATTAGGCTATAAAAGACAGTGACTTCTGGAGCTCTCATTCTCTTTGCCTCTTTCTCCTCTCTCTCTCTCTCTCTCTCTCTGAGGCCTTCTCTCTCTCTCTCTCTCTCTCTCTCTCTCTGTCTTCTTCCTGGCTTGCTCTGATGAAGCAAGTTGCCACACTGTGAACTGCCCTATGGAGAGGCCCAAGTGATAAAGAACTGCGGTGGCTGCAGTCACTAGCTAGTGATTTGCTGAGACCCTCCGTCCAGTGCCCATGAGGAACTGAATCCTGCCAACAACCACACCAGTGAGCTTGGAAGCCGACTCTTCCCCAGCCAGTCCTTGAGATGGCCGAAGCCTTGGCCAACACCTTAATTACCACCTTGTAGAGACAGTGAGCCGAGAATCCTGCTAGGCAATACCCAGATTCTTGACCTGCAGTAAGTGTGAGATAATATATGTTGTTCTAAGCCATTCCATTTTTGGGTAATTCACTATGCAACAATAGATAACCAATATAGCATATAACGGAAACAGATGGAATTAATGACAGCTGATTGTAGCCAGGTAGAAACATAGGTCCATTGTTTACAAGTCTGTAGATTTTTCAAGGAAGGCTGGCTGGAATCTAATTTTAAAGCAAAATTTCCAATTAGAGCAATATTTCTCAATCAAGGGAGATTTTGCCCCACAAGGGACATTTGGCAATATCTAGATACTTTTTTATTGTCATGTCTGGAGGGCGCTCTTGGCTTCTAGGGGATAGAGGCCAGAGATGCTGCTAAACATCCCGTATGAGAAAAACATGTGGCCCAAAATGTCAATATAATGTACAAGACAGCCCCCTCCTCCCAGTATCTGGCTCAAAATGTCAATAATGTGACTTTGAGAAATCCTGAATAGAAAAACAGTGCTTGAACTAAACAAACAAGTCTGTTGATTACATTTGGTGGGAGTTTCCAGGTTGCAATCCCTAGTATAATGCTTTTTTATCTTATTTCATGGTGTGACTGGTTTCTGATGCAATCAGACTTCGTAGGGAAGGAAATGGTTTTATTCTTTGTCACTATTTCCTTTTAAACCTGCTCTGTTCCATCTCCCTCCCCTGCCTCTAGGTGACATCTTGGGTTTCCCAATCTCTTTCAGGCATTGGAACATATCATTATCAGCTATTAAAAACTCAGCCGCATCTAATATTAAAACTGAATTTCTCGTCCAATTGAAAAGTTCTTTTCTCTCCTCAGTCTAGCCTCACCTGAGAATTCTTCAGATCAGCCCTTAAGAAGAGAGATATATCAATCCGAGTTCAATGAGGAAAACAGAAACCATGCCAGGTATTTCCAACAAAGGGGGCTGAATACAGGAAATTGATTAAATGGGTGTTAGAAGATGGAGAAGCAAAAAGGGGGAAGGCACAGCAACACGGAGATCAATAACTGCAGGAAGCAGCTGCCATCCCTAGGGCAATGGAGTAGGGAGAGAAAAGGTGTTGCTATTAAATTCTACAAAATTAAATTCTACAATTTTGGAAGAATTGTTGTCATCTTCAGAGCTGAGGCCACTGGGGAGGAGCTGGTGCTCTGAAGCTGGGGTCTTGGAAGAGATGCTACCACCTGCAGAGACACTGCCAGAAGAAGGAAAGAGAGAGAGAGAGAAGGAGAACAAACAATAGTTTGTTCACTCCCCTGGCCCCTCCTCCTACCTTCTGATCTCGTACTAGGGCCACTTATTGACAGAATCTAAAAGAAAGTCAACTCGGAAAGCATCTTTTAATGCTAAGAATTTTAACTTATAGACTCCCAGACCCCATTTTGCAGGGCAAACACTAGAAGGTAGGTATGGAGCCAAGAGACAATGGTAGATAGCACACGAGCATGGTTGTTCTTTCATGACCCCATGGCCCTTGACCCTCCATACCTCCTCCACTCCCTATGTTTGTTCCAGCTCCTTCAGCACTGGGTTGCAAGGGGAGAAGCAGTAAAGAGCCCCACAGGCCAAATGCCCTGTAATGTCTGAAGTCCACTAAGTACATGTTCCAGTGTACTTTGGTGTTGGGCAATAGATCATTGGTTCTCCATACTCTGGTCAGCCATTGTGCAAATGCTGGATCTCTCTTTTACAGCTTCTTTAGGGATCTCCTGATGGGGACCTTGAAACTTTCACTTTTTTCTCTTAAGAGACAATCCCTGGCTGGCAACATACAATGTCCCCCAGCTCCTATGCTTTTGTGATATGCACCCCACAGAGACCTCTTGGGGGTCCTCTTGCCCTGGAAGGCCTTTCTTTTAGGCGAGGTCCTTTCCAGAAGACTCTAGCCCAGCTAGTCTCATGGCGCTCACATAACCCATGGGAAAAGTCAACATTTCTTTGCCCCACGAAACTCTGGAAGGGCAAGTTACTCCCACAGTAGCACCCACCCTTTGACTAGTCCTCACAGGCAAACTAACCAGGCTTCTGCTTTTAGACATCCCCAGGTGCGACTCAGGAACCATGTCTAGGTAACTCCAGGAAAATCAGTCAAATTTCCTTAAAGATTCTTCTATCAGCTTAACCCCAATAGCACCACTGAATAAACCTACAGCATAACCCCTGAATAAAAGCACATAGTACAGGCATAATTATTTCATATAACAAACTCCAAGGATGGTTCAGAGGTTTAGTAAGTTTGGATTGGTGTCTCTATGGGTCTCTTTGGCCTTACCCTCATGGTGACAAGATGGTTGCAGCATCTCCAGCAATCATATCTTCCTCTGCAAAGTCCAAAGTGAAAAGGAAAGGGGGTTGTGGGAGGAAAGGCCACTTTACATCTCCCTCTGTTTTTTATCCCTCCCAAAAGGCCCTAGCAAATCTTCCCTAACATCTTGGTGGCCAGAAGTAGATCACACGTCCAGTCCTAGACCAATCACTGACAAGGGGGAATGGAAAGACCAAGACTAGCTTAGAACAATCACGAGTCAACCTTTGAGAATGAAATTGCGATACGTTTTCTAAGGAAGAAGGGGAAATGGCTATTGGGTAGAGAACCAGCAGTATCAGCCACAGATATTTCATTGCTTTGGAAGTTTTGCACTATGTAAATACTGCCCTAAATACTCCTTTGCATGGCCAGAGCAGTTATCTGCATCTCAGTGCCCCTGTGAGCTGAAGCCTCCCCACCTCCTAAGTCAGTCATCACAGCCCTCTGTTTTGGCAGATCACCTGGAGTGTGTGAGTTGCTGGCCAGGGTTCAAATTTTCTGGCTGTGTGCCCAGGGACAGACTATTATCAGCTGATACAGACAACCTGATTACTTCCATATTTCCCCTTTCCTACTTTTGTTTTGGTTTATCCTTTGAAAATTTCTTGAGCTCTTTTCTAGTCTAGTCAAAGCATTCTCGTCAATCCCAATCTCAGAGTGTGCAAAACCCAACATTAACAATTTAGAACGAAACCTGAAATCAACTAACAGAATCTATTTTTCTATTCGTCACTTATCTGGAAATCTTGCAGTGTGCAGTTTTGATTAGTGACTGGATTAAGAAATCCCACTGCCACCCACCAAGGGCTTCACCAGGAACCACATTTAATGAACCCCAATGATTAGATTCCCAATAGAGGAATTTGTTGGTCAAATTGCAGAATAATTATTGGGCACTGTTACTTAGAATAGGTGTTGTTAGCTGTTGTAATAGACAATCTCCAAATCAGTGGCTTCACCCAACAGAAATTTGTATCTTGATCACATCGTCTAATCAGGGTTTCTTGGCCAAGCAGACTTCCAAGTAGGGATTCAGTGACCCAGGCTCCTTCCATCTTGTTGTGCCTCCCTCTTCCATAGTCCTAAATCCTCTCTAATCAACCAATAGATGGAGAAGAGGATATGGAATTATGCATGGGAGGCCTTGCAGGGTGACCCCTGGAAGTGCACCCATCACTTGTCCCCACAATCCAGTGGCCAGAGTACTCATTCACATGGCCATACCAACACAAGAGAGGCCAGGAAGGCTGACCCAGCTCTGCACCCAGGAGGAAAGCCCTCTCTGTCAAAACAAGTGCCAGGTGCTTTATATACATTATCTTGTACGGTGGGCATTAAAATTCCCATTTTAAGATGAGAAAGCCGAGGCTCAGAACGGTGAAACGTCCTGCCCAAGGTGACACAGCTCATATGTGTCAGAGGGAGAATATCTCCTACCATTTTCTGCAATTGACTTCATACTTTTACCTTTCACATTTAGATGTTTAGTCCCCTTGGAGTCCACCTTTGTACATACTTTAACATAGGGATCTAGTTTTACTTTTCTTCAGTTTTCCCCAAACCATATACTAGACAACATTTTTTCACAACACTTGATGTTATGACTTTTTTTTCCCAAAAGGGTCAAACCAATTTACCTTTCTACTACTAGTGTATCCATATGCCTGTTTCACTTCGCCTTCTTTAACAGCTGACTTTATTATTTAAAAAGTCAGTGCTATTCGATGGTAGAAAATTGGTAACTTACTTCTTTCGTTGCTAATGAGATTGCTTTCTCTCATTTTCTCCCCCAAATATATTCTCCCTTTGTGAATTATCTACTTGAATTCCTTATTCATTTATCTAGTAGGGTCTGAATAACTTTCTCATGGCTTCACATACATATATACATACAGATAGTAAAAGCTCTTTCTATAATAAAGATACGATGCCTTTGCCTGTCATTTTTGCTGTATGCATTTTCCTGTCTTTTCTATGTACAGATGTGCTGAATTTTCCTGCTGCCAATTCTGCCCATCTCTTTCTTTGTGATCTTTTCTGATGCTTCTAGATTTAACCAGACCTTCCCAGAGGTCTGATAAATATTCATGTCTTTTCCCCTCTGTGGTTTGATTTTTTAAAACATTCAATTCTTTAGTGCACCTGGAATGCATTTCAGTGCACAGTATGGCATGGAAGGGTCTAACTGCAGGTTTATAAGTTGCAAGAAGTCATTTACACCCCCTTCTCCCCCATCTTGAGCTGCTTTTCTCTCCAGACCCAGAAGAAGCAAAGATATTATAAGTGACAAAAAGTATAAGGCTGTGATCATTTTCCCCCCATTGAAGAGATTATCATTGTTGTTGTGCAGAATAGAACATTTACCATGTAGTAGAGTTCTCTTTGCTTTGCACAAATTGTGTCACTGAGATTAGCCATCAGACATCCTCATGGGATAGAAATCATTACCCCTATTTTACAGAGGAGGAACACTAAGGCTTAAGTGACTTGCTCAAGGTCACACACTGGGGTGATTGTTATTTTTTTTTCTTTGCACACCTCACTTTCTTTGCTTATTCATGACCTTGCCTTCTAGCTGTTAACTTAAAACGTGCTTGTTTTCTTGAAATTAAGACAGAATGACATTAGATGAATTCACTCTTTTTAAAGCAAACTTGAAACGTTCAAGAGCCCCCAAAGTAGAAAAAGATACTGAAGAGGGTCCAGAAACTCCCAAAATAGGTTGACACCATCCCATTGTGATCTTTTCTGATGCTTCTAGATTTAACCACATCTCGTCAGCAGCCCTATAACTATTCTAGTCTTTTCCCCTTGTCACCTCGGTAATTACCATGGTCACTTTGGTCAACAAGAAGTTTAGAGGAACTGACTTTTAGGGGAATTGGCTCCAGGCTCCAGAGTCAAGAGCTCATGTGAACTTAAATACATGGGTGATTGCTAGCGATTTGGGTCAGAAGGGGGATTCTCATTTATTTGCCTTCCTGTTTTAGGAAGATTTTCATTTTTGTGAACTTGGAAGATGACTCAGTGAAGGGAGAAGGAAAAGACTGGGCAGAAAGGAGGTGGGAAAATGTAAGAAAACACTGACTCCCCCGCTGAGAGATCTGCTGCCATGGTACAGTGCCTCTTTGCGCCTCAGTGTTCTGTAAAATGGCACTACTGACTAACCCTTGCTTTGCAGAACCAGCCATGGTGAAGATAACCTAAAACTGAACCCAGGCACGCCAGGCACCTGACCCTGTTAAGAGCCATCTCTGCATTCTCTCAGGCACTTCCCACATTGGTCCTATGAGGAAAGCCCACCACGAGGATTTGGTGACGTTTCGAGATTGGCCAAGGTGCATATTTGGAAGCAGACTAGAAAAAGCTCCTAAATTAGGAAGGAAAGAGGATGCTAGAGAGGGAAGAGGGAAGACAATCTATTTTGTACCCGAAGGCCCTTGTTGGTGTTCTATTCCCCTTCTATAGGTGAGAGAAGAATGAAGGCTGAGGGAAGTGCAGCAGTGAGCTCAGGTTCACAGAGGATTCAGTTCCTGGTCTCTGGGCTACAAAGACTCAGAGGGAGGGGTCTCAAGAGATAAAGGTGGGGGTACATGTAACATGACGACTTGGTCAGGAATGAAGCACCATCAGGTTGTAAACCCCACAAGGACCCAGGTATCTTGACTCTTAGTAAGGTCACTTGGAGATGTTATGGTTTTCCAAGCCAGAAGAGTGACCAACTCCATGAAAGGTTGGATGTAGGAAGTGACCACACAGCTCAGATCATAGCGCCATGTCAGGGAAATAAACATGCCTTCTAGCCCAGCAAGGTCCTGGTTACGGGGCCTTGGCTCAATTAAATAGAATAAGCAATAGGTACTTTTAGCTTGACAAAGTGGTCAAAAACAGGTTGCAGGAACAAACTGGGCCAAGCCATTCCTCCATAAACTACAAAAGAATCCTAATTTCACAGTTTGTTAACTTTAAACTAATTTAAGTATATTAAACCCTTCGGCGTCTATCATCATGGTAGCTGGGCGGCAGGGCTGGGGGTGGGTACAAGTACAAAGACCAGAGTGAGGATAGAGCAATGTGAGAGAAAAGCCTGGATTCTGGGATAGCTCTGCTGCCAAGAATACCTCTGTGCCTGGAACACTTGGAAATGCAAGAGAGTGTTTTATGATTTGTCTGTTTGTTTGCCAATTTCAAAGAAATCTTGATGTAGAAAGTTTGAAAAACACATAGAAATATAAAGAAGTAGGAAAAAATCACCCATAATCCTATCATCCAGTAATAACCACTTTACACTGTGGTATTTTTCTCTCTAGAGTTTCTCTCCGGGCTTTTGTTTTTTAAATAAATGTGGTACTTGGCTTGAGACCCATCCACTTCCCAAACTGGATGAGATGAGGCCTGTAACATCCTGCAAATATATATATTTCAGATTATAAAATGTAATATGCTCATTAGAGAAAATCTAAAAATTTCAACAAGGATGAAGAAAATCAGACTAAAATTCCACCAGGCAGAGAATTAACATTGCGGTGAATTTCCTTCCCATCTTCTTTCTTTACATTTCTTTGATTATCATATACGTGTTTACCTAATTTTGCATTCTACTTTTTTTCCTTAACATTATATCATGAGCATTTCCTCCTGTTATTGCACATTCTTTCAAGGCTACATAATATTCCTGGGTATGGACATTGCATACCTTATTTAATTCTTTCTTTATAATGAATGTTCGATTGTCTGAGTATTGTTTTTTTTACAAATCTTTGCCCACAGCTGTTTTATTTCTCTAGGATTGACTCCTTCAAGATGAATTACTGGGTGAAAGTGGATGCATCTTTTAGCGAATATGAATCTTTTAACACATACTGCCACATCGTCCTTTTGAAGGGTTGTAACTGGAGCAGTGCAGGGGAGTACCTACTCCCTTATACCCTTGATTTAACCTTGAGAGCTCTGTCTGTTTTACTTTGCAAAACGCTATTGCTAATTGAATGGGTGATTGTGTCATTCCTGAGCTAGGACCCAAAATGGCTACTGCCTTCACTGGCCATGGCTTTGTGACATTAAGTCAACCAGTTAACTCTTGACTCCGTTTCCCCATTCTTACCACGACGTGTTCTTTAAATTCAGAAGATGATTTCAGCTTAAAGTTGGAAATACTGGTTCACATTCCAGCGTCAGCTTTTTAAGATTGTATTTCTTAATCTGCAAAACGGGAGTAATACCTAGATTACAGAATAATGATGATTTAAAAACAAAACAAAACATCACAACAAAAAAAGACGTAAATTGCTTAACACCATGCCTGGCACAGAGCAGATGCCCAATGAATATTACAATTATCTTCTTTCCTCTCTTCTTTATCTTCAACATAGAAACCATTTGAAAAGGCAGGAAAAGTAGCATTAATCTATGAGATTTCTAGTTGAAGAGACCAAAGCTCAGAGAAGCTAAGCAACTTGCCTAAAGTCCTGGTAGCTGGTAAAAGACAGCATGAGGTCCACTCCCAAGATCTGAAAGAGGGGACAGCTGCAGGGCTAAATACGGCCTAGGCGTCTGTTTTATTTGGCCCACATAACCAAAAATAAGTAAGAAAATAGGATAAAATTAAATAAAGACAACCTTTAAAAAGAGGAGCTTTTACATCCATATTTGATTTCTGGTTCCTCTTGAGAAATCATTCAATCTGGTGATGGGGCTGGTGAAGTCCACTGGTGCCTGTCCCCTTTGCAGAGGCCGCGCATGTCCAGTTCTCCAGGTCTACCGTGGGTGTCCGTGGATTTGAGATACTGCCTGGCTCCTGGGCGCACTGGAGTTTACGACCCCTGCTCTGACCCAGTGTGATATTTCCATGTAGGGCTTCTGGCCACCTCCCAGGGTACCCGCTCCCGCTAACCTCAGACAGCGCGGGCCTGGACGCCCGCCCTGAGGCCGGAGAATTGCCCACCAAGCCAGGTCCTGCGGAGGCCCGTTGTAGTCAAAGAATGTGAACGTACATTGTTCTCCGCCCAGCCGCATTCATGCGGGGTGAGCTCACCCTGGCCCGCTGCCTCCTTCCCCCAATCTCTCCAATTAAAAACATATTACCTTCCCGCTCCGCCCGGAGCAGCCCTGGGCCGCAGCTTTATTTTATAAACACATTTAGACAAGTTCAAAAAGGAATGATTCATGCTGGACCTGAGCACTCCTAAAGGCGAGGGCTGCTGAGCATTTTCACAGGGCACGCATCCTGAGCCGGACCAGGCCCGGCCCTCGGGGGCTATCATCTCTCCCGCTCGAAGGCCGGGATTACCTGGCCGCAGCTGGAAGGACTTACCCACAAGGCCACCTTTCGGCACCCCCAGCGCAGCCTCAGTCAGGGGCTGCGCCAGGACCAGACCTAGCCACGGGGGGCTCCCGGAGGGGAAGGGCGCAGGCCCTGCCCCTCCCCCGCGGGGAAGCTCCTCTGATCCCCACTCCTGTCCCCCAACCCCAGTGACCCCTCCTCCTCTCTCCTGAGCGGCTCAGCTCAGAGGCTTCCAGGTTCACCCTACCACCCTGTGGGTGAATTCCCTCCTTCAGCCCACTCCATACAGCACTCCTGGAGGGTGCACCCTGGAGGGTCTTTTATGCTCTTTCCACAGAGCCAGGCTTAGTGTCTGGCACAAGGAAGGGCACGCGGCAGGTGTCAGAATCATAGTAATAAGAATGAGGAACTGGTTGAACAGACAGCATTGAGAGGGTGCCAGGTACCTACTTAGTAATTTACATATATTCTTTCATTTAATCATCACAAGAACCCTATGAAGTAGGTGCTGTTTGTGACAAGGCCGTTTCACAGATGAGGAAATTAAAGAGTGGCAGGATTTGGTTTCAACTGAACTCTACCCACAGGGTCTGCCCTAGCTGTCAGAAGTGGAAGAGCCCATTGGCCATTTGGTCTTGTCACTTGATTTGACAGGTCTACAAACGGAGGCCTGGACAGGGAAGGATGTCCCTGAGACTGTAAAGGATGGAGCAGCCTCAGCAGGAGCCCCAGCTCCCTGCCTCTGTGGTGCACCGCATCATGCCAGTCCCTGGCATCATGCCTGACACATAGTAGGAATTCAGCGGATATTTCTGAAGGAGTGAATTTTTTATGGCACTCCTCCTCAGACCTCAGTTACTGTGACTGTATCTCACTCATATCTGAATCCCCAATGTCCAGCATCAGACCTAGCACAAAGTAGGGTCTCTGACGATATC